>NC_071263.1:2715000-2772500 GCF_023375685.1 Ictalurus furcatus | reverse complement strand
TTTGCAGGGCTTATTTACCGGTTAGAGAAGTAGAACTGGCATCAAACCAGTTTTTTTCTCCTTCTTTTTCTTCTTCTTTACCAGGTTTAGTTTCAAAGCAAATCGACACCAGACGTGAATGTGTTTCTGACCTGCTTTAATGTGAGGATAAACTCTGGTGTGCTGCTGACCTCCAAAGATATTCCCTGCAAATATCACCATGGCACCCAAAAAGCTGTTTCATTTGTTCTGTAAATGTTTTGTTCGGAGTCTCCCAAGGGAATCTGGAGCACGGTGCCAGAAACACACACACACACACACACGCACACACAAGATAGAGCGCATGTTTTTGTTGCCAGGGAAACAAACAGAGGTGACTCTCATACCGATACACCCTGAACTTTTTATTTTATTTTATTTTAAGTAATAGTCACCTCTCAGCTTTCACCCGTCACACAGACTTCACAGGGAAATTTTACACGCTTTTCACGTTTTTATTTCTCCACGTGTCGTTTTTTTTTTTTCATGATTCATATATTTTTTTCACTTTTTCACACATTCATTCCATCCATCGTGTATACCGCTTTTCCTACAGGGTCACGGGGAACCTGGAGCCTATCCCAGGGAGCATGGGGCACAAGGAGGGGTACACTCTGGACAGGGTGCCAATCCATCGCAGGGCACACTCATATACACATTCATACACTACGGACACTTTGGACAGGACGATCAGCCTACCATGCATGTCTTTGGACTTGGGGAGGAAACCGGAGTACCCGGAGGAAACCCCCGCAGCACGGGGAGAACACGCAAACTCCGCCCACACACACAGGGCCACTGTGGGAATCGAACCTACAATCCTGGAGGTGTGAGGCAAAGTGCTAAGCACTAATCCACTTTATGTCGGTATGTCTCATCCATTCTCATATAATGGTATCCACTAAACATAACATGCCACCAATAGGTGGCAACAAATTACCAGTATAGACCCATACAATTTCCATTATAACCATTAAAACCATTACAAATGAACTATTGGGGTTTTTTTAAATATTACATCCATCACGTGATTTTTCAGTAAGTGCGTTTATGAAAAGTTTTCCGACAGTAACTGTACTTATTACTAACACAGCCTGTGTGTTTGGGTATCACGAGAACCCGCCATTCATCAGCGAGACCCTCTCTGTAATTACGCTCTCATTTATTCCGGTTTCCAAGGCAGCAGGAAACGGGGCTTTTTCTCTACAGTGGGACGAATCAGTGAGCGCTTCCCCCCTGCGAGGAGAACACGCTGCGAGCTGATAACCGTCCAAATCCACCACACACATTAACCGCCTCTAATTTGGCCTGCAGGCTTGTAAGTGGCAAACAAACATGGGGGTATTACAGCAAATCTGAGGCATTAAGGTCCGAGCGTTCGGACGCCTTTACAAGTCCATGCATCTGGACGCAATCTGGCTGATTTACATCCAGGCACAGGTTGGGAATTTGAGCAGAAATCCCTGCAGAATGCTTAATGTGACGGCTGCATAAAAACATCTGGCTGCTTCATGAGCGCAGATCCAGTCAGTTCCTCAGTTCCTAACACCGACAGAAACGGTGCACTTCATCTGACCTGACGTGACCTTGGATAATAATTCACGGACAAGAGATTGTGGCCCCAGTATATTATCTCATGGCCTCAATTTACTGTATTATATCGTGACCTATTATCTGCTGCCTTTGATATATCATCCTGTTGCTTCAGCATATCACCTTGTGGCCTCCATATATTATCTCGTGGAATAGATTTTTCTTGTGACCTTAATGTATAACCTTATGACCTCAACATATTTAGCTCATGGCCTCAATATATACATTTCTGGTCACATTATATTATCTCATGGCGCTGATATATCGTCTTGTGACCTCAATATATTATATCATCATTGATATATCATCTTGTGACCTCAATATATTATCTAATATCTCATGTCATTGATATATCGTCTTGTGACCTCAATATATTATCTCATGTCATTGATATATCGTCTTGTGACCTCAATATATTATCTAATATCTCATGTCATTGATATATCGTCTTGTGACCTCAATATATTATCTCATGTCATTGATATATCGTCTTGTGACCTCAATATATTATCTCATGTCATTGATATATCGTCTTGTGACCTCAATATATTATCTCATGTCATTAATATATCATCTTGTGACCTCAGTATATTATCTCATATCTCATGTCATTGATATATCGTCTTGTGACCTCAATATATTATCTATTATCTCATGTCATTAATATATCATCTTGTGACCTCAGTATATTATCTATTATCTCATGTCATTGATATATCATCTTGTGACCTCAATATAATATCTATTATCTCATGTCATTGATATATCATCTTGTGACCGCAATATAATATCTATTATCTCATGTCATTGATATATCATCTTGTGACCGCAATATATTATCTATTATCTCATGTCATTTATATATCATCTTGTGACCTCAGTATATTATCTCATATCTCATGTCATTGATATATCGTCTTGTGACCTCAATATATTATCTCATATCTCATGTCACTGATATATCGTCTTGTGACCTCAATATATTATCTCATGTCATTGATATATCATCTTGTGACCGCAATATATTATCTATTATCTCACGTCATTTATATATCATCTTGTGACCTCAGTATATTATCTCATATCTCATGTCATTGATATATCGTCTTGTGACCTCAGTATATTATCTATTATCTCATGTCATTGATATATCATCTTGTGACCTCAATATAATATCTATTATCTCATGTCATTGATATATCATCTTGTGACCGCAATATATTATCTATTATCTCATGTCATTTATATATCATCTTGTGACCTCAGTATATTATCTCATATCTCATGTCATTGATATATCGTCTTGTGACCTCAATATATTATCTCATATCTCATGTCACTGATATATCGTCTTGTGACCTCAATATATTATCTCATGTCATTGATATATCATCTTGTGACCGCAATATATTATCTATTATCTCACGTCATTAATATATCATCTTGTGACCTCAGTATATTATCTCATATCTCATGTCATTGATATATCGTCTTGTGACCTCAATATATTATCTCATATCTCATGTCACTGATATATCGTCTTGTGACCTCAATATATTATCTCATGTCATTGATATATCATCTTGTGACCTCAATATATTATCTCATGTCATTGATATATCGTCTTGTGACCTCAATATATTATCTCATATCTCATGTCACTGATATATCGTCTTGTGATCTCAATATATTATCTCATGTCATTGATATATCGTCTTGTGACCACAATATATTATCTCATGTCATTGATATATCGTCTTGTGACCTCAATATATTATCACATGTCATTGATATATCGTCTTGTGGCCTCAGTATATTATCTCATGTCATTGATATATCGTCTTGTGACCTCAATATATTATCTAATATCTCATGTCATTGATATATTGTCTTGTGACCTCAATATATTATCTCATGTCATTGATATATCATCTTGTGGCCTCAGTATATTATCTCATGTCATTAATATATCGTCTTGTGGCCTCAGTATATTATCACATGTCATTGATATATCGTCTTGTGACCTCAATATATTATCTCATATCACATGTCATTGATATATCGTCTTGTGACCTCAGTATATTATCTCATGGCATTGATATATCGTCTTCTGACTTCAAAACAATATCTTGTGACCTCGATATATTAGTTTGTTGCCTCAGTTGCCTTAATTTATGGCCTCAGTATATCATCTCATCCTTATTAAAAAATAACCAGCATGTCACCTCAGAGGCTCTATTGTGACTTTTTGTTTGCTTGAGGTTTTTTTTTTTTCTTTTTTCCATTCGCAATGTGAAGTGACTGGCACGCAGAAGCACTGTGAATCATGCTTAGGAATGTGTGCATGAGAGCGAGAGCGAGAGAGAAAGAGAGAGAGAGAGCGAGGGAGAGAGAGTGCAAGAGAGAGAGAGAGAGAGAGAGAGAGAGAGAGAGTGGCCAGGTAATGAATTTGACATTTTCCGTGCAGGCTTTGCTGACGGTGCAGGTGAAAATGCCAGGCTGAATGACTCCCATTTCTCTCCTCATAGCACGGCTCAGCTGAAGTTTCCAAGCCTGGTCACCAGGCCTGGCCTACTCCCCCCTCCCACTCCAAGCCCCCTCTCTCTGTCTCTCTCTCTCTCGCTCTCTCTCTCTCTCTCTCGTTCGTGCCTCTTACAAATGAGTCTGCGGTAAAATTAATGTCCTGTAACGCCGCTGCTAACTGCAGGTACCCCATTTCTTCTCTCGCCGCAGCTAATGCCCTTGATCTTTCATTAGGACTTGTACCCAAAGCACCTGAGGGGGAACTCGACACTCTTCCTCGTCCCTGACTGCCTGCTTGGCCTCCATTTTTCTCTCAACTCCCAAAAGGTTCAGGCTGAAGTATGGCCGAAAATAAAATGGCCCTGTAGAAAAAAAGCTTCATGACTTGTCCACACTAATGCAGAAACATCTCAAAACGCCTCTAAAGCTAAAACACATCAGCAAAAAAAAATAAATAAATCTATTTTTAATATAAAATCAGACATGTCAATCATCCTGAGCTTGGAACTGATTGGCTGCTGAATGCTCACATGATCCATCTCCGATAAATAAAAGATGAGTTCATCTGTGTCTGTTTTGGTCAGTCTGTACTGTTGAGTGCAAAAGTTTTCGCCCCCTTGTTTTATGTGTAGAAAAAAAACGCACCTCTATTTTACAACTTATCTACAAAAACTCCATGACTCCATGTTTATTTATTTACATCCTTCTTTATGACATCTTCAGGACAGAGGAGTTTACGCTGACAAGTTGCGTTTTTTTTTTTTTGTTGTTGTCTCGTTACATAAATGCATAAAAAAGTATGCGTCGTATAAGAGAAATAAAACATTTCCAGACATGCTGTCACAGGAAAACTAATGAACATGTTTCATTCCTTACACGAGGCGTGTTTAGGAGCTCACGTCGAGATTTTCAGAGATAAAGCGTGTTGTTTATGTATAATCAAGGGTGCGTAAACAGATTTTCGTATTTGACAGGGGTTTTAAGAACAGGATGGCACGCTGGGTGTGGATCTGTTCTCGGTGCCAAATGTGCAAAGCCGCAGAGTTGTGTAACTCCTCAGCCACCTGTTCTGACAGGATATCGGCCATATTGGTTGAACGGGTGCAAAAAGCTGTGATTGAGCAACGAGAGGTGTGAGAGCAGAGGTGTATGGGTAAACACTTTTTGATATCGATCACACCATCACTACTCAGAGCGGCCGTCGGTCCCAGTCTATTATCAGTCCTTTACAGTACAGTCAGAGCCACCTGCCTTCAGAACGGCAGCCCATCCAATTGTCTGGACTTAATTGAGAACTTATTTAGAGAATTAATGCGTCTTGGCACGCAGCTGCAGTTACAGTGATCCGGAGTGGCGCTATAAAATCAGGCTGATTTGACAGATTCATTTGTGCCTGTTTACAGATGCAGATCTATTCCTGCAATCTAATTTAACCGGACAGATTTACACCAGCTCCACGGCCAGCTGCGTTCATCAGACTTTTAAACGCCGGAGGGGGGCAGAGCGAACCTCGACGGATTAGACACGAGCATGAGACTTATTAGATCAGCGCTCAAATTAAACCTCACAAGAGACGGGCCATAATGTCTCACTTAGCGCCGAGGGCCGACCGCGACTCAGCGGAGGGTTCTGTTCACCGTGGACGGGTTTTCTAAGCGGATACAAATATAAATGCGCTGCTGCCTCACGCTGTTACGTAACTGAGTTCTGAGGGAGAGAAAGAGCTCATTAGTTAAATATTATATTACTATTCTACAACAGTGTGGTGATTACTTTTCTATAACAGCAGCTCTTTAAAAAAGTAGTTCCGGCTGTAAGGCAAATCACAGGTCTGTGTTAATGCGCTCCTTTTGTAAGGATTTTTTAAAAAATATTTTAACATTTATGGAAGGGAAGGAGTCTCCAGTGTCAGGGCTTTACCTCACAACCCGAGGTGAAGCTGTAACTTTAGGTTTTTCGGACATCTTCAGGACGGAGGAGGCTGGTAAGGAAACAGTTGTTTCTAGCTGCAGTAACATAAGTGAGAACATAGTAATTTTTGCGGATGTTCCACAGCATTAAATAACTATAAACAGATTTGTAAAAAAAAACAAAACAACAACGATGTGTTGTTGTTTAATTAATAAAAACCTGCAGCAGTATAAAAGGAATAAAACACTTCTCCGTGTCGATCCATGACATGACGTTGGTCATTCATATCACTTCATTTCTGTGACTCGTTGAAGGAATCAGTCCATCATTCGATTAAATGTTTTGTATCCTGGGAACTGATGGTGTTCAAGTCACGACACAAATTCATGTAAACAACCAAACAGAAAAAAAAGGAAAAGAAAAAGAAAACCATCAAAAGAAAAATAAGCCTATATAAACCTAAATGTGCTCATTAGTTAATAGCTTGAATAAATAAATTAAACAATGCACTTGGCTTCCAGATGTGTGTCGCCCCCTTCTGGGCAAACACAGCTCTGCCACTAATAAAGCTCCAAACTGTTTTAATGAAACCAAACCTCTCAGATTCATTGCTCAATAAATCCTCACTGCATCACTCACTTCACACAGTCTGGATTTACAGCAGCATGTTTGTAATCCGGTCTGCTGGTTGATTTCCGATGCAGTACCGCTCACATCCGACAGATGGCGCAAAACACACACAGATTAAATCACCGCAGAATTCAGCTGTAAAAAAGTTACACTATAAAAGTCAAAGCTGCTCAGTGAGGTTAATAGCAGCATTAATAACATATTAATATGTTTAACAGTCACGTGTGTAAAGTTGTGGAATTAACACTATTTTCTGAAGGCGTAATCTGGTTGTAATGTTTTATTTTGGCGCGCTGCTCTGTCTCAGCAGCAGGTGGACACACTGGGTTGCCAGATTTCACATATTTTAAACCTTTAAAAATATGTGTATGTATGTATGTATGTATTTCTTTATTAATTTCTTTATTTTCTTTCTTTCTTAAATTCTTTTTGAATTTATTTCCGAAAACTCTTAAAACACATTCCACTCAGATCTATGTTGTCTCTTAAGGTGGTTACAGAAAAAATAAAAATAATTCGTAATAAATAAATACAAATAAAGGTTTTTCCCCCCTAACATTTCATATGAAGTAAAAAAAAAAAGGCCCAGGTTACAATCCTAAAGTTAAAATACTACTACTACTACTACTACTACTACTACTAATAATAATAATAATAATAACAAAGACTACTAATTTATTATTATTATTATTATTATTATTATTATTATTATTATTACTATACAGTCATAATTAAATAAACATAAACTACATACTGACTAAATAAACAATTTATTTATTTATTTTTTTAGAACATGTATCTTACATGAAAAATGAAAAAGTGCTATAGAAGTAATGATGATGCTGATGATGATGATGATTACATTAAAGATTATTATTAGGGTATTTACATGATTTTGATTATAAAGACTTCTAAATACTTACAAAATACTTTGACAACACAGCATTACTGAATACGATTTCATTTAATGTATATGTTATATTAATCTAATGGAAAAGAAAACGAACATATTTAATTATGTAAAGAAGTGACGAATGAATTGAAGAAAAAAACAACAACCCACATTTATTTATTTATTTATTTTTGCTTGTCTGATTTGGGTCTACTTTAGAGGAAATAATTAGATGACCGCACTATCCACAGTCTAATCTCTTTTCTTTAATAACTACACCTTCCATGTTCTAGAAGCAGACAGTGAAAGAGAAATAAATCTACTTCATCCTTATAACGTACTTTTTTTTTTTTTCCATATGAAGCCCACTGCATTACGACTTTACATCCAGCTCTGACTTTTACTTCATGAAATATTGCAGGCAACACTGATCCACTCACTGTAGAATTTTTAAAAATATCATCCATCACCTTGGAGGGCTGAGAAACGCGCAGTGTCCAATAGGAGGCGTCTGGTTTGATCACGTGACCTAGAGGCCGCTAATTGGCCTGGCCGTGTTTAATTAAAGTGTTTTGTTTGGAACCGTGCAGCAGCCGGAAGTGTCCGAATGAGTCCTAGAAATGTTTGTAAACATACAAAATGGAGCCTAAAAGAGAAGAGAGAGGAAAGTGAAAGAGAGCTGGACAGCGCAAAGTGACAAGGGGAAGAAATTTTCGACATTTTGTGTTTTCTTTACTCTGGTCCTGGACACTGAATTGGTAAGTAGTGAGCTATGTTAACGGCGTAATTAGCAAAGGCTAGTTAATGTTTTTGTGCTTTTAATGCACTTATAATTAGTATAAACCAACAGCCCTAATGTATTGTAATGTATGATATATTGATTTGTCTTGCTGTGGAGGATTTAAAAGCCAATATTAGCTGAAAAGGAAAGCCTAAAGGACGGTAAATGTGGGTCACGTGACTGGCTTTACTGTTATTTGCTCATTTGCATAGAATCCTCTGGCTCATTACGAGCTCTTGTAGCTGAATTTATTTCTACTCACTGTCATAATCTTTTGTGAATGTTGAATAAAAAAGGCTTTGAATTGATACCTTCTTATAAGCGAGGTTTTTTTTTTTTAGTGCTTTGAAGTAAAATAGTGGTGTATGTGTGTGTAATGTTTATTACTTTGCTGACCATAACAGGGCTACTAGATGTATACAATTTAAAGATGTCAATCTTAAACACGTGACAGTATGCACGTGTAGTTACGTATTAATTCTTTGATAAGGCATACATGTAACAATGCTTGCAAACAGGCACATTTTTTACGCATTTACAGTAAGGGTTTAAATACTGTGTGTGAGTGTAAATTATCAATCTGGCAGCCATCTTCAGCTCTGTGCTGAGAAACTGTGTTCCTGGATCTGACCAATCAGGAGCCAGTGGGCGGAGCTTCGGTGGAGACTGGCGTTCTCGAAACAAGCTGAACTGCGTCCGAGTTTGTTTGTTTGTATTTTTATACACACTGGGTAAGAAAACTGACTTCTCAGACCAGTCATGATGATTACTGTCTGTCTTTTGTTGCTCGCTTGTTTCAGACATTTAATTCAGTTGTATGAATCAGGTTATAAAGCGTTATAAAGTGTCAGTGAGCCGGGCGCGTGCATTGTGTTACACTGTTACAAGTTGAGGCAACAGCTTACTCCTGAAGTGCGTCACTTGTTTACATTGTGTTTATTTACATTGTTTATTTACACCGTGTTTACAAATGTGTTTTATTTTACGAAGTCCTACAAGACGGTTCGTGTGAAATCTTAGACTTTTTATGTCATCAGTTTAATTTCATGTTGGTCGAGTTTGTCAGTCCAAGTGAATCTTTTTTATTATTATTATTATTATTATTATTATTATTTTTTTTATTATTGTTTTCATCCTGCTCCTGGAGAACCTCATGTCTTGCACATTTTAGAACATCTTGACGCATCGTATTGTTTTGACTTGCTTCCAGCACATCTAATTCAACTAATCAGCTAATTAACAGGTGTGTGTGTGTGTGTGTGTGTGTGTTAGTTAGAGCAGGGAAATCACTCAAATGTGTAGGATTCGGGTTTTTCCAGGGAGCCCAGGGCGATACAATATATCGATATCATGATAAATTGTCACAATATGTTTTTATGAGATATCGTGATATCATTTACTTAAAAAAAAAAAAAAAAAAAAAAAAAAAAAAAATCTTTTGATTACAAATTGATCGGAAACACCACCGGGTAGTGGAGGAATTTCGTTTACAAGTCGTCCCTCCGTGCATCTGAGCAAGATTCTCGGAAGTGCAATATCTCAAGAACGAGAGCGGTCAAAGATCTGAGATTTTTTTTTTTCTTCAAAAGCTTACCTTACTTTCATGTTCAGAAACTGTAGACCTGTCGTCTGGCCTGCGAATCAAATTTGAAGTTTGCTTGTGATAAAAATAAATAAATAAAAAATAATAATTTTTACAGATGATATTTCCACTGCTTTCCAGTGTTAAATATTTCTTTTTTTTTTTTTTTTTTTTTAATCAATAGGAATATTTTTATGAATATAAACAGATATTTTGTAGAGGTTTTATTATAAATCTGATGGGTGTTTTTAAAATGGAAATACTGTATTGCTGGCAGTTTGTGAGCAAACCCCTAGAACACGATGCAAATCATGTATCGTCGAAATGATTGAAATGATTTAATATTTTTTTCACTAGTCATATTAAATTGAGTCACTACTGAGTCGGAGTGAATCTTTGGTGTGTCGGAACGAGTCACTTTTGTATCGTTTGAATCGCTAGTGTATTGGATTGTTTCTCTACTGAGTCGGATTGATTTGCTAGTGCATCGAATTGTATCACTCTTGTACCAGAGTGATTCACTTGTCTATTGGATTGAATCACTCTCTTGGAGGGACTGGTGTATCGGCTTGATACAGTAGTAATTTGGATTGATTCACTCGTGAATCAGGTTCGGTGACTTGTGGATCGGATTAAAAAAACTTGGGATTCGGAGTCGGTCCTTAACGTGTAGTCTTGAATCGTTCTCGGATCAGATTGAATCACTAGTGGTGTCGAAGAGATTTCAGCTCTTAGACAGGCAAACAACTCTTAAAATGTCTTTATAAAATATTGAACAACTTCGGGGTGGTGAGAGTAACTCATCACACCACCCCGTCGTTGACCTTTTTCCTAAAACGGCACAACTGCACTGTTTTATTCCTTACTTATTGCCATCGTTGTTGTTGTGCATGTGAACACTGATCCAGAGCGTGGTCATCACTGCTAATCTGTGTTCATTAGTGTCCATCACCTGAGGGGGAAACCGAGCAGCTGCTGCTGTCGGAGTGAAATTCTTTCATCTGCTTCACTCCTCTGGCATGAAGCTCATCTCGCCAGGACGCCACTTTCACCTCGCTCTGCTTTTCAGAAAAGGTCTCGGGAGCGCTGTAGTCGTCTGGAGAACGTGCGTGGTGTACGTGTCGTCTTGAGCGTTGTCCTGAATTTATGAATTGTCGAGAAAATTTAACGGTTAATTTGCCGTTGATGTGTTTACATTAATCTTCATAAGATTAAATTATTTCTACATATAACATTTTCAAGATTCACATTTAGTTCACACGGTTCGTTGTCCCTCATTGCCCCCATGATGTATTTTTTTAAACACGGTATATTTTAATGATTCATGAATATTTTGAAGTGATTAATTTCTTTTCATCTCTGACTACTTAAAAAAATAAAAATGAATCACTACCGTTTCGGATTGGTTCGCTCCTGAGTTGGATTGATTGACTGGTCTGCTGGTTTACTTCAGTAGTGTATTGGATTGAATCACTCTTGTGTCGGTTTGATTCACTCGTGTATCAGACTGATTCACTCGTGTCTTGGATTTATTTACCACGATTTCAGATTGAGTCACTTGCATATCAGATTGGATTCGTTTCCCATGTGGTTCAGTCTCTTAGTAATGATGAATGAAACAAACGGTGTTATTTGTCCAGTAGCTGTGAACAACGTCTGGCACTAAAGTGGCTTATTTACAAAAAAAAGATCACAGTTGACCGTACTAGATGCGCTAAGTATGAGTTAATGACGGTGGGTGGCTAGGAGTCTAAAATACGACCCCAGTAATCCGCATCTTTCTTTGTTTGTGAGACTGTGCTATTTTCCCAGCAGTTCTGAACGAACCAGACTGCACTGTAGTGTTTTTGGCTGCAGCACAGACTTTCCATCTTCCAAAAGATGACCCACTCGGTCATGTTATATAACATCAGAAGCAGGGTTATGATTACTTTGCATCTTTGAGGATAATATCTATAATATAAATAAATAATACATCTTTATGTCAGGTTTGCTTATACAATGTGTGCGCGCGCGCGTGCGTGTTTGGGGCTCAGGGGGGTGATTCGGGGTGGGAACAGCAAAGCTTGTGCTCTCTAAAAGCACAGTCTCACTGATGTCATCCCGATTCCCGGACTTTAGCCTCTGTGTGTGTTTGTGTGTGCACGCACGCACGCGGAGACTGGAGAGGTTCTTGGAGAGTGTGTTTGGAGTGTGTGTGTGTGCTTTTTAGAGAGCCTAGAGCTGTGTGTGATGAGTGATTTCGCGATACACTTTTCTAAGAATTACAGATTAAATAGTACTGAATGGATGCTGTTGATTTTAACAACTAAAAAAAAAAAAAAAAAAACGCCTACTTTGTCTTTGTAGGCGTTAAAGAAAAGTATCGTCAAACTCGGTTTAACGGTCTGTTCGTTTATTTGTCTACTGTTTTGCAGATGGTTTGTTAGCTAAATTATATTTTGTGATTCGTGTATTGTCGAAATGTCCTCGAGAATCGTGAAGTGATATTTTTGTCATATCGCCCAGCCGTAGGTGGACCTTCAGTCTCCGTTTTTAAATTCTTGGGGAAAATAAAGTAGGTGTCAATTCTTATTTAAAAAAAAAAAAAAAAAAAAAATCGAATATGCAATTTATTTACATTTATTCATTTTTTTTTTCATTTAGCAGACGCTTTTATCCAAAGCGACTTACAAATGAGAAAATACAAGCAAAGCGATATATCAAGTGGAGAACAATACAAGTAGTGCTACCGTACAAGATCCATTAATTGAGTTCCAGAAGAAGCAAAGTGTGCAGAGTAGAGGTGTAAGTGCAATACTTTATTTATTTATTATGAGTTGGTTAGGTGTTCACGGAAGAGCTGGGTCTTTAGCTGTTTTTTGAAGATAGTGACAGATTCTGTGGTCCAGATTGAGGTTGGAAGTTCATTCCAAAACTGAGGAACAGTTAATTTGAAGGTTCTTGGAAGGAACCTTGAGACACGCTGAGTAGGCACTACTAAGCGTCGGTCGCTGATCGATCTCAGGTTGGCGTGAGGGAACGTAAGCCTTCAGGAGAGGGTTGAGGTAGGAGGCGCTGTTCCAGACAGGGTCTTGTAGGTGAGCATCAAGGCCTTGAATTTGATGCGGGCGTCTACAGGAAGCCAGTGGAGGGAGATGATGAGGGGTGTGACATGGGATCTCTTGGGCTGGTGGAAATTCAGAAATTCCATTTATATAGTGCCTTTCTAACAATCAAGGTAACTGTTAAAAAAAAAAAAAAAAAAAAAAAAAAAAGACGGGTGTGAATGTTCTGTGCTTAAAACGTATTCATTCAAAGTAATAATAATAAGGAGAAACTAATTAGAATAATAGGAAGTGGTGCTGGGGTGAATTTTGAAAGTTTAAAGTTTTTTATCCAGTTTATTAATCCATAATAATAATACATTTATATAAGGCTTTTCTTATATTTATTGACTGTTAAGGCAATGTTGCTGTACCAAAAAACCCTAGTAGGAGTACATGATTAATGCTTACGGTTTATTCTCTAATGCTCAGTGAATTAACATTAGAGCTTAACATCAGATAACATCTTTAATAATGATAATAATAAGTCGTATTGTTATGGCGCCTTGTAGGAAAGAAAACCTATCCGGTAGTAGAAAGGGGAAAATGTTGGGAGAAGAGGTTTAAGAGGAGGAGCATGAAGTCATGGAGGTCCTGACTGATGGAAAATGTTGAAGTGATTGTTAGAAAATGATTAGCAATTCAAACCGATGCTTTGAGTTTACTTTCTGGGCGTACTCTTACAGCAAACATAAACTCACGACTCGGTCAACAAACTGTGGGTGTGAAGTGTTTCACTGTGATGTTGAGGGGTGGGGGAGAGCAGGAGGGAGGGAGTTGGTGGCAGTGGCGGAAGGGTTCAGGAGAAAATGTGCGAATCTACAGGAAGGCCTGTGGATCGCTCAGATGTCTGATGGGTGAAGGAGTCAAAGGGTGTTTCCTCTGCAATTCTCTTTCCCTTATAGTCTCCCAGTTTAGACGACGGGACATCTGCCCATCCAAACTTCCTGATGGGGGGGGGGGGGGGGGAAGAGGAGAGTTAGGATCAGGATGTTTTCTCCATGTTCCTGGAGCTTCACTAGCCTTGAGATAAGGGAACCAGGAAGTGGTTCCAGAGAACGCTGATAATGGAGTTCACTGGAGACTTTACTTACGTGCAGATGCAGGGCACAGCTCTGTGCAGCTGTATCAGGCCACGAGCACTCCTTCCTGTCCGTTTTAACGAACTTCCTGTTCTTTCTGCCGCTCAAAAGCACCCTGTCTGGACTCGCCCTCGGCCCGCTCGACAGGCACAGGCACGGCCTAGTAAAATTCCGCTCGTTATCAGGAGGCGCAGGTGAAAAACACGTTTCTTCATGATAAGAAAATAGTCGTTTGAGGTCTCTTAGTTTACGCAAGTGTTCGATGTAAAATACAATATACGTTCTGGTAACATCCTGGAAACTTCTATAATGCTGAGTAACTCCACATTAGGAGTAAAACACTGTATTATGCTGTTATAGGAAAATAATCAACGACGGGACGGTGTGATGGAGCGGAATTACCGAAGCTGAGTTGCGTTCCTATTACAACACGTCCCAAAGTGTTTCGTTCCTCTTATACCACAGAAATGTACATTTTTACATTTATTAATGAATGACACGTCATACTTTTTTTTATTTATTTATTTATTTTATCCATTAATAGTTACTTTTAACGTTGTTGAAACGTTATGTTCTGACGGCTTGTTTCCTGCTTCACCTGTGACCGTTACAAAGCTCTGACACTGGAGACTCCTTCCATACGTGTTTAAATAAACGTCGCCGCGTCGACACTTGGACAAGTTTTTAAAAAATACGGGCGGCGTCTGCCAGACAAGTCCCTGTGATTGAGCTGTTGCTATAGAGACTATAAAAACGCATTAGTATAAACCCGTGATTTGTGGCTGCGCTACCGTCAGAGCTGCTGCTACAGAAAATTAACCGAAATCTTCTGACCAATCAGAGTCCAGGGTTCAAGAGAGCTGTGGTATAAATAGAAAAAAAAAAATCGATAAGGCTTTGCAATTTATGTATTTATTTATTTCCCCCCCTTTTTTCCTCGGTTGTTTGATGGCTTGTTCCGTTATAAGGATGTGAAATTAATTTCAGCCGTGTGCATTTTTATTATTTTTTTTTTTAATGTCGCAACGTGAAAGGAGCACGATGCTGCTGTTGTCATAGCAACGGGTGCTGATCAAGTGTGGGTAGGTGTAGGTTACGTTCGGTGTGATTATATTACAAAAGTCTCGTGTTGAGCCTGATTTGGATCTGATCGTTCAGACTGAGAGCACGTTGTCACACACTTTGTCTCCCTAAATAATAAACCCATCACTGACCTGAAGGTTTCTTCTCTGCAGGTGTTTGATGGATCCGGTGGTTCTGTAGAACCGGAAGCTCGGGTCTCGACTCGATGGCGGCGGCGGGCAGCAGTAACGTGGGAGCTTCCCGCGCCGGGTGGGTGGCATTCAGCGATGAGCCGGTGCACACAGGTATGCGCTAGCAGGTAGAGACATGCTAATGAGGTCAGAATACATCCTGGTTTTAACGGCAGGATTACTGACTGACTTGGTTTTGTGTGTGCGTTTCGTGTGAGAAGAGTTTAAGCTCGTGTTAAAGCCTGTAGGTAGTGTTTAGTGATGAATCATTCACGCATCAGCATGTCTGTGCTGAGTAGAGCCATGTGATTGCTTAGCATAGTGCTTAGCTTTCCTCACAGCAAAAAAAACAACACAAAAAACCCCCCCAACATTTTAAAAATAGTGTTCAAGCCACAGTCTGGACCAGTACCAGTCTGTAGTGTTTGATGTTCTGAATCCTTACACATTCTCCAAGGTTTTCTAAATCCTCCTGCATTAGAGCATCTGCCAAATTACTGCATGTTTTAAAAAAAAAAAAAAAAAAAAAAAAAAAAAGAACAAAGGTATTTCCAAAAATACAAATTTTCAGCTTGTTTAATTTACAGGAGAAAGACTACGCAGAACCTTTTAGTTCTGTCGTTTATCGCTTTGTGTGATTTTTATTTTTTTGTACTTCAATTGGACAGGGTTTCCTCTCTCAAACCGCCTTTGGAGTAACTAGATGTAAATGCTCGGTGATTTGAGAAAGTGATCCTGCTCAGAGGTGTAACCAGAGCTGTTCCACTGAGCAGATGCTTTATTACAGCAAGGAGAACATCCACCAAATATTACACAAGGAATAAAACACTTCAGGACGTGCTGTCATAGGGACAATAATTCCTGATGGCATTATTATTACCCCTCTGTTGTCGTGCAAGAGGAATAAAATGCCTCAGGACACGCTGTTACAGGAAAGCGATCCACTTCACTTTACTAACGATTACATCGCGTGTTTATTATAGCACGATCGGTCACACTTTTCATCCGTTTTATAGTTGCTTGTCACGTTACCGAGAAACCGCAAAAATGTAAACTCGACCTCCTCGAAGATGTCGGGAAACTTGGCGTTCCAGCTTTACCTCCGACACTGGAGACTCCTTCGATAAACGGTGACGTTTTCTGTTATCCCTGTGGCTGGGCTGTTACTATAGAAACGATAACGTATTAGGAAGGGTGCGTTAATATAAACCTGTGGTTAATCATGTGTTAATCGATATGGAATTAACCTGTGTTAATTAATTAACACTTCCTGACCAATCAGAATCCAGAATTTTATGCTGTTCCGTCTTAATACCGTGTTTGTTCAGAGGTTAAAGTTGAAGGTCGTACCACTTTAAGCTGAACTGCAGTCTTGAATAGCTTCATGTGTGCAGTTAAATAAATATTTGTGTGAGTATCGTCAGCTTGCTGTGAGATTCCTGCTGTCTGAGCTCACTGCGCCAGTGAGGCAGGACTGTGTGTGTGTGTGTGTGTGTGTGTGTGTGTGTGTGTGTGTGTGTGTGTGGAGCTCCTGCTAGGTTTAACAGCAGACTGCAGACACTTGTTTACCCTAACTGTTTTTGTGTGTGTGTCCAGGCGAGCACCATGGCATGCTAATGACCAGTACGACCCAGCCCGTAGCCGTCTCCTCGTCCTGGGAAAACTCCGTCGTGGACCCTGCGATGCTGCAGCGCAGTAGCTGGGTGCACTTTGACGAGAAACCCTGGACCCCGTCTCCTCCTCATCCTCACCCGCCATCGCAGGTAAAAGGTATGACGCCTCAGAATACGGCAGTGATCTGCTGCTTCGTGGTAAAATGTACAGTATAATGTGCGCCAGTTCTCTTATTTTCACGCAGCGCGATCTGGAGACACTCAAGCTTGCATCAGTATTACTTAATACACTTACTATTGAAACGCATCGAAAATGAAATGCAAGCTAGGAGATAAAATCATCAACGTTAACATCCGTATCTGTAAATCGTTATTCAAACTCGCC
This sequence comes from Ictalurus furcatus, assembly GCF_023375685.1. Lineage (NCBI taxonomy): Eukaryota > Metazoa > Chordata > Actinopteri > Siluriformes > Ictaluridae > Ictalurus > Ictalurus furcatus. The sequence continues at coordinate 2,755,151 of NC_071263.1, read as the reverse complement.
ACGACCACTTTCTTCAGAGGACAACAAGGACTTTCTCAGTGACGTGCAAGATGAGACACAAAGCAGCATGTTGCCGAGAAACCAATAAAGCACAAAAGTATAAGATGTTGGAAATCTGATTTTGTTTAAAAAAAATTAAATAAATAAATAATTCACTGCTGACACTGGAGACTCCTTCTGTAAATGTTAAATAAACATCCTGGTAAGCAGAGACTGATACTGATCCATCTAGACACGCCCCTTTTTCTGCATCAAGGCTCAAGTCATTTGGCCAAAAATGTTCAGAAAGCACGTGCTTCTATTGATTTATTTATTTTCCGGTGACTAAAATCTCCTGTTTTACATCTAAAAATTTCAAATATAGATTTTTCCTTTTGTGACTTTTTTATTATTATTATTTATTTATTGGAGGGGAAAATAGCTTCAAATACCTCCTTATAGTCCCTTATAGTATTTTTCATATGATCTGTGACGTTTTTACCAATGTATTCAAGATTTTCACCTTTCAAATAGATTTAAATCTTTTCTTCTCTCCAGTTAAATAGTCACATCCACTCATTCTTGATTGATTTTATAATTCTGGATTATTGCACGTGAACCCATTTTCTTGAGTTTTAACCAAAAATGTCAACGTAGGAATTCCTGGCAGTCACGGCCATAACGCGCCGAGGTCCGAACATCTGTAATTCTTTTTTTTTTTTTTTTTTTTAGTTTAGTTTACTTTTTTCCCCCGTCCCATGTACAGTGGCGTCTCGAGTTAAATATATAAACAACGACTTCCTTATCACGCAGTGACGGAGTGTTGAATACTATGCGGGCGAAGAAATGTAAACTAGTGTAACTTAAAAAAGATTATAAAAGATTTTAACTCACAATGGAAGTGTGGAATAATGGATATTACAAATTTAGAACTTCACGAAGTATGCGTTCATCATTGTTGTATGTTAAATATTAATTTAGAGCAAAATTACATACCTTGTGTTACTGTAAGAGATTGTACTAAAAACCCTATGGAAAGTTTAGATTTAGGTGAACGTTCGGTCAGGTGGTTTATACCTCAAGGGGTTAATCTGGCAGATCGTATCGTTCTTCGTAAATAAGCACACGTTGCATCTCAAATCAACTCTAAATTATTATAAATAATATAACGTGTATATAAACACACTTGGACAGAAGTCATGAAGTAGCTATTAAAAACCCAGCACACTCAGGCTCTGTAGTCCAGTAGCTCGTCTTTGTGAGCTGTGATGCTGCATCGCTTTTTCCTCGGGTGGTTTGGAAACGAGTGCAGGCGGAGAGAGAAACTCAGCGTGGCGTTAATGAGGACGCTTCGGCTGTCTGCGCGCCGAAGCTGTTCCCCGCGTCCTCAGAGCAGCCTGGCAGAGCACTACGGCTTCGTCTGACACACCAGAACAGGCTCCGTTGCTTCAAATAATATTCATTTATGTACTTGAAGGGGGCGGGGAAATCGCTTTTAGATCGTTTGTTTGATATTAAGTATTCTGTAATATATATATAATATATATCAGTAAATAACCAGTGAGGTAGAAAAGTCACAAGCTTTCTTTATGGTGTACTTTATATGAATGCATCAAGTTTTCAATCTACAGTGCTGTGAAAACGTATCCTGATTTTACACACTAAACGCACACTACAGTTTTTTTGGGGGTTTTTTTGGGTTTTTTTTTAATTGAAGCAAAAAAAAAAAAAAAAAAATTGTCCAACACCTTTCACACATGTGGAAAAATGAATTTCCCTCTTAAACTTCAAATCTGTTTGTGCCACCTTTAACGTTTGAGTTTCAACTAACGGACTGAAGACCGGACATTCTCCCTTAGGATTTTGTGGTACAGAGCAGAATTCATGTTTCCCTCAATTATTGCAAGTTGCCCAGGCCCTGAAGCAGTGAAGCATCCCCACACCATCGCACTTCCTCCACCATGCTTGACCGTAGCTATGATGTTCTTTTTGTAGAATTCTGTGTTTAATTTACACCAGATGTAATGGGACTCCAGTCTTCCAAACAGTTCTACTTTCGACTCCTCAATCCACAGAACGTTCACCCAGAAGGATTGAGGATCATCAAGGTGCGTTTTGGCTTAAAGTCTTAATGTTCTTCTGGGTTAGCAGTGGTTTTCACCTCACCTCACCTCAACGCTCTTCCATGGATGCCATTTTTGCTCAGTGTCTTTCTGATAGTGGAGTCATGAACACTGACCTTTATTGATGCAAGTGAGGCCTGTAGTTCCTTTTGATGATGTCCTTGGCTCTTTTGTAACTTCCTGGATGAGTAGTTGCTGTGCTCTTGGAGGAATTTTGGAAGTTTTTTTTTTTTTTTTTTCCATTTTGGAGATAACTGCCCTCACTGTTGTTCTTTGGAGTCCCTGAGCCTTTGAAATCGCTTTGTAACCCTTCCCAAACTTTGGCATAGTGTGTTACTGGGTAAGTCCTTTTAGCCAACATCATGCTGTTTGGAAAAAGTTCTATCTAAGTGTTGATTTGATTGAACAGGACTGGCAGTAATCAGGCCTAGTTGCATCTAGTCCAGCTGAACCCCATTACGAATGCTTTTTCATAGATTTGGGGAATTAGTAACTATGGGGGCAAATACATTTGAACACGGGCCCAGGTATTATTGGATAACTTTTTTTGCTTCGATAAATAACATTATCGTTTAAAAACTATATATTTTGTGTTTACTCAGGTTGTTTTAGTTTTATCTTTAGATTTTGTTTTCATTTCTGAACCAATTTAGTGCGGGATGCATGAAATCAGGATGGGGGCAAATACTTTTTCACAGCACCGCAAGTAAGAAAATTGACAATTTTTTTTTTTCCTAAAAGTCATATTACAGCTACAAGAAATTATTGGAACTAGCTTTTCAATGACTGAAGTAGACCTTATGAACTATTAATGGATAAAACATACTACCTGACATTCTTTAATTAACAGTTTAAAAAAAACAAACAAAAAAAAATCTTTGACAAAACCGGCGTCGTATAAGGGGAATAAAACCCTTCAGGACATGCTGTTTCAGCGTGGTGACAGTAACTCTGCTTCATCGCACCACCCCGTCGCTGATTATTTCCCCGTAACCGCATGATACAGAGAGCTATAAAACAACTCTCGGAAATAAAGCAGTTTGACCGTACACTCTATCCCCTTCCTGTACAGCACAGCGTATTGATCATGTTCGCAGCGCTGAGAGGATGATCTCCTTCACACCGACCACGGCACTCGCAAATTACCCAAGTGTGGGATGCCTGGGATGCCACGTTGCCATGGCGACCTCCATAAATCACTCCGTCTGCTAAAGCGTAATAAGAGGAAATGCAACAAAAGGAGCCGAGTGATTATTCCATTAGCGTGGATTACAGAGGAAAGATGATCCGTTCGAGAGAACGTTGATGAGGGATAATGGCGTCGGAGAGTGACTTTGCGTTAGATGCTGTTCCCTTGCGAGGAAATAAATCTATACGCTGATCTTGATACGGCACCGTAAAAATTGGCCCACAGTAATACAAACACCACACGAAGAGGCTGATGGGTTTAAAGCCGCGTTTAAAGACGTGCATCTCGAATATGAATGAAGGATTCGCACGAAGAAATCACTCGAGCATGAAGAACACTGATTCGGCGTTAAATAAACATTAGGTAATGATATAAATAACACGGTTAAAACATCGCGTGTGTCACATCACTAGCATTATTTTCTGTTCTTGTTTGTTGGTCCAGATCTCCGAGACACGAGCAGCACTACAACCCGAAATTCACTGTATGATCGGTTCACTTCCTGCAGTCGAGTCGAGTCGATTCAGAATCGAATCACTTTCTCAGCGAGTTGACCCGGGAGTGGCTCGAGACCTCCTCGCTCGTTTTCTCTCGGACCCGAGCGTATGAGTTTTCTCTCTGTTCTTACCTGAAGAACCGCACCGAGAGGGGAAAGGCACCGGGGGTTTGGTTCTGTGAAAAGAACACCATTTCGATGTTCAAACGAAAATGCGAATGAACCCTGTGCCATTTTGTTGAAGTTTCCGTGTAATATTTGTCTCGGTTAATAAAGCCAGGCCGTGAGATCAGACTCTCTTACACGGTAATTCGGAACAAAAGTCTTCTCATGCGACGGCATTTACAGCAGCGCTAATTAAGAGCGCCGAGCTGATTGATTGCAGCGACGTTTAATCGGCTCGATACCCATCAGCACACGTTCCGCTCTCTCATCCGGGATGTGTAATCCGTTTGCTGAAACACTCGTCTCTCTCCCGCTGTGAATATTTAATTGTCTCCGTTTGTAATTCGATGATCGCACCTGCTTGTTATGGAAACACGCACAGCTGAGTGTGTGCACCGGTGCAAGGTCTCTTAGGCTTTAACGCGCTGGTTTCAGGTCCCGTGTACCGTTTGTGTGCTTGTGTGTATTAGGCATTCTTTAATTATGGTTTATGGATTGTTGCGTGTTCGTTAACGGTGCTGCTGATTGCTGATGGTCCGAAGGTGTCGATTAACTTACTGTAACAGCTCTGGCGATAGTGCAGCTGCAAGTCACGGGTTTATATTAATGCAACCGTTATAATACGATATGGTTTCTGTAGCAACAGTTCATTCACAGCGACTACCTAAAGAGATTTAAAATTATTTAAAAAAAAAAAAAACAAACAAAAAAAAACCCATGAGAGATTTGTTTCAAATTTATGGAAGGAGTCTCCAGTGCCGGTGGGTTTTTCTTGAGTTGCGGTTTCTTCAGGAGAAAAGAAAACTAGAGGACGGTGAAGGAATGACTGGTTTTTGTTTATAGCTGCTTTAACGCAAGGGCCTGGTTCTGTTGTGAGAAATAAATATCTGAAACAAATGTTTGTTTTTTATTTATTATTTATCTTATATCTACATCTTAAAGCGTTCCCTCACCTTCCAAACTTGTGAGTATGCGCTTTCTAAGTCTTGCCCACGGTGTGTGTGTTCCAGGTCCCAGACACAGCGTGTGCTCCTCAGCCGGTTTCTGGAGCTCTGCTCCTGCCTCTGAGGGTGCGCCGTCTGAGGAGCTGAGCTCCACGAGCATGGACGCCTCGTCCTGTGACCTCCCGTCTCTCAGCACAGAGGAACCTCCCAGTCACAGCACCTCACCTCCGCACTCAGCCCGTGAGTACAACCAGAGGCGCGACACTCAACGCGGTCGTGCCTTTCGATTAAAAGAGCCGATCCGCTTGTTCGGAGGGGACGGGGTCACGGGGTATTTCGTGGACGTTATTTAAGGTTTTCAAATAATATTTTTGGAGCCGTAGAGCTTTCTATTCCTGGGTTCGTTCTAATGCGTTATCGTTTCTATAGTAACAGCTCATTCACAGGGACTTGTACCGTGGGTGCTCCACGTAAATAGATTTAAAAAGCTCGAGTAACTGTTCGCACGGTGAATTTTTCGGTAAGGAGATGTTTATTTAACATTGCTGGATGAGTCTGCAAGGTCAGCTCTTTATAACGGTACATGCCGTTGTTGAAAAATAAGCAACTTGCAGTGCTGTAACAGACTGCGCTCCAGGCTGAGGTCTCTTATCACGCTTTCTGTGACCTCTCCCTGACTCGGAGCCACTCCCTGGGTGTGTGTGAGCCGAGTGTTTGCCAACGCCGCTTCATAATTCAACCTTCTAAAACCCCTAGGGCCGGAGAGAACCGCAGGCACGGAGGTGAAGTAAAAGTTTGAGTGAATCTGCCAGGCAGGGCCAGAGAAAAGGCCGTCAGCTCGATGTAAAAATGATTGATGATCTGGGAAGCACAAATTCTGCTGGCCCCCTGACAGGTGTTCCTCAGACGCTCTGCTCGGCTGAGTAACGAGCGCCGTGGAGCAGCGCTGTGCTGATTGCAGTCAGAAATCTCTCTCTCGTGCGAAAGAGGTAATTCACTGCAGAGCCGTTAGCGCAGAGGACCGATCCATCTGCGCTCACCTCAGCCGCCCGGCATGCGCTCGCTCAGAACAGGGTTTCTATGGAGACGGGAGACGGGCGAGGCGCTTTGACAAGTTTTATTTATTAAAACGCAGCCAGATTCGTTCCTCCTCCTGGAACACTGAGACATCACTGCTGGCAGGAAAGCGACCTTGAGAAAATGGAATGAATTGAATTTAGTCTATTTGTTGTTGTTGTTTTTTTTTTAAATCTCTGTGCTACAGTAATGAAGTCGATGGCGGCAGAGGTGTGTGTGAGAGCGCGAGAGAGAGAGAGAGTGATTGACTTTTGCTCTACAGGGGTCTATTGTGTTTATACACACATGTATGTTCTTGTCAGTAAGCAGAGAGTTGTACATGCTGTAGCTATGAGCTTTATGGAAGCTTCCAAAGTCCCACTTTGTTCACATTTTAAATTTAGTACAATATCTAATGAACATAAAATTGGGATTAAACCACTGGAGTCACGGGGATTACTTTTACGATGCCTTTTATGAACTTTTTGGAGCTTGAACGTTTTGGTTACTGGCCTATAAACGGAGGGACAGAAATCTCCCAGGTTTCATTAAAAACGTCTTCGTTTGTGTTCCAAAGATGAACGAAGGTCTAATGGGTTCGGAATGACATGAGATTGAGTAATTGATGACCGAATTAAAAATTTTTGTTTGAACGATCCCTTTAAGACAGTGGTTCTCAACCAGCCCCCCTCCAAAACACAGACAGGGCATCATTTGTGTACTCTTTGTATTTTATTGCTTTTCAAATAGAATGTGCGTAAATGAAAAACCCCGTGTTCCCTCTCCCTCTGTATTTTCTTATTGCTGGGGGAGGCGGAGCTTACCCTGCCTTTTATCTAGCTGTCAGTGCAGACCAGTGTTGCCATCTTGGTGACTTTTCAGACCCCTTTAGCGACTTTTTTTTGCAAATAAAAAAGCACGTAGCGCCAAATCTAGCGACTTCTTGGACAAACCTTAGCAACTTTCCAAATGTCGGCAGTACGGTCCTGCAAGCGCGAGGTCCTGCTTTCCCTCTGCACTTGCACCTCTCTCTGCGTCTGCTCTGTTCAGTGAGGGGCCGAGAGCCGGAGATTTAACAATGTCATGGATAACGAGACGCGCCCTTCGTCCCAATTTACATCATTGCCATATGATTGGGGAGGCTTGGTGGGGATGTTGGGGGCTTTAGTTACAATAGGTTGAGAACCACTGCTTTAAGCCACAGAATCCAATTTTAGGGAAACTTGTATTCGAAATTGACGTGCATTACGTCTTGTCATATCTGAACACAATTTAATTACTCCGACTTTGAATACGAGTTTGACCGAGATCGAATCTCAGCTTGTTTGAATTTGACTCTGACTCTGATTTGATTCAGATCCCGTTTGTGTATGACTCTGAGCCGGTTTAAAACTCTCTTACTGAACTCATTTGTATGATTTGTTTGTTTAATTGTTGAATTCATTTATATACGACTCTGAAGCTTGTTTGAATGCGACTTGGATCTCGTTTGAATTAGCTTGTTTGGACTTTGTTTTTGTCCAAGATGGCGTCCCCCATGATATACACATCATGCACATGTAAACAATAGCACACCCGTCCTGCGTGTACGCGTCTTTTTTCTGTCTTGCGTTTCTCTCTTCACTGCCTCCACATGTGACCAAGGTGGTGTGAGTTTTTGTGTGTGTGTGTGTGTGTGTGTGTGTGTGTGTGCTATATTAATGCAGCTGTGCAGTTGTGTCACTGAGAGCATTACGTCTTTATGGCAGCTGTGTGCCGAGAAGGCTCATGGGACCCATGAAGGCGTGTAGTTGTCCAGCTGTTTCCTCTCACACAGGCTGTAACTGGAGCACGGTGAGGACAGTGAGCGTGACTGGATTTTTAACCAAAACGTGCATAAAGTTTTGCAGTATTTCTGTAAATCCGCAGCATTTATAAAGAACGCCCGGAAGTGAAGTGGTATCCGCGATCAGTCGCAGGTAGCACTGATGCGTCAGGTGTGCGGCAGGACAAAGTCTCACCGCTACATGCTTCCTGCCTCTCTGTGACCTCTGACCCTTATAAATCCACACATGACTCCGCCCGATGAAATATAGATGGTGGGATAGATTGGTGTAACTCCGATGAGGTTGGTTGTCTTTGCTGTAGTTCTGGAGGCAGAAAATCAAGAGAATTTGAGCTGCTTGTTTGACTTGACCGCATGCAGCCACAGTAAAAGTAGGACGTCCCAGAAATGCGCTTGTTTTTAGTTTCCTTACAACTTGCAACCTGATTGGTTGGGTGATTTTTTTTTTTTTTTTTTTTTTTTTTGAAAAAAGGGAAAGCGAGAGGGTTTGATGTCATCATGTGGCGATGATCAAAGCAGCTTCACTACCAAGCAATATATATTTGATCAAATTAATATCAACCTAACCCTAACTACTTGGGGATTTTTTTTTTTTTTTTTTTTTTTAGAGAGAGAGACCTGAGTGCTAGGTTTACACTTCTTGCAGTAATGTTACTGCACAACATGCTCCTTTGATAGTCAGAACTCTCTCGTACTCTTCAGAAGTCCATTTTGAATGCAACGTACCCCTAGGGATTAAGGCTAGGTTGTGTGTGTGTAGCAGGGTGCATGTAGAGGATAGGATTAAAGACTGATGAATAGAAATAGAGGAGAGAGGGGTGAGGGAGCGCTCTGGGCAGATTAGAGTATAAAGACCAGGAGACACAACAAGCTGGCTGTCTGTTCTTAACACTGAGCAGGTGAGCAGGAGATCAGGCGTGTTGGCGTTTCTGTAGTATGAAGAAGTTGGACAGACTTTTCCATGATACAGACCAGGACTAGCTGCATATTAGAGGTTTATGTGGGGCTGTTTGTTTGTTTATTTCCCAATCCCTGGTTCTCTCAATGATCTCGACTAATCCCACCCACTTCAGTAAAGAGTTTGATCAGTCCTGCCCACTACTTCCGAATTTTTAACCAATACAGAAAATTTGACCAATCCTGTCCACTGATTAACCCCTCCCACTCCTGCAGAAAGTTTGGTTTATGTGGGACTGTTGTCTATTTTTTTTTATTTTATTTTAATAATTACTGTGAGATCAGTCCCCTGCTCTCACAGTAATTATTGTTTGCACCTACCCATAATATTTTCTGACAGACTTTGGTTGATTTATTCGTCAAAACTCTTTTAAAAATGTACCTTTTAAAACCAATATGACCCATGATCATGTATGGTTTTTTTTTTTTTTTTTACTTTATAGTCTGTATACCATGACGGTTATCTGTTTGATCTGCATGCTCTGCGTTTTTCAGAGGATGACAAAAAAAAAAAATTATCGCGTTACCATTTTGTTATGGGTAGGGTTGGGTTTGTATAGATGGTGTGTATATAGATACCTTTTGGAGAGCAGGCTATCAGAGAAGGAGTGGGCGGAGAGAGCGAGAGGTAGTCAGACAGACAGACAGGCAGCTACATGTCTCAGCTCAGCTATGCGGGCAACTTTGTGGCCAGAGCCTCACGTGACCTCCCAACTCCAGTACTGCAGGATTGCGCTCTCGGAGCGACTGCCCCGTCTGCTGTCCTGCTCGCCGGTGAGTCTCTCTCTCTCTCTCTCTCTATAGCATCGTCTCAAACTGCGGGTCAGAGATTCATGCTTTTATGTTTCTTTTACAGTTATAAAACGCTCTGCTTGCAGTTTTGTTTCGAGGTTTTTGTCAGCATGTTGTTTTGCACATGGACGAAGGAAGTTAGCCAGAATTTTGCTTCCTACTTTTGAATGCTTTATTCCTCTTTCCCCGATGCTGGGTAATCTCTTTCCTAAGCTTTAATGTTTTATTGCTTTATTGAATTATTGAAGTGTGTGTGTGTGTGCTTTATTAGCATCATGATGATCCTAATATTGACATACCAGGAGAAGCTGGTGCTTAGAAACAGCCGGTCTCCTCAGTGTTGAAAGATAATCTGCGTGCTAAAGCCCCTCTTTTTGAGTAGCTCAAGTGTCCCGTTAGGTCCAAGTATGAAAAAAACAGTGGAATGCGAGTTGTTTTGGGAATATTTGTTGTTGGTGTAACTCTACTTAACGTCTGCTGCTGATCAAGCTTCAGATCTGAGCCTTAGGAGCTCTGCTTTAGCTTTTGTTGGAACATGAATAGACTTGCTTTTGCTTCCATTTTTAAAAAAAAACATTTTTATAGTGCCGTTTTCCCTCGAGATGCTGATTCTTTACTTGTTGGAAGTTTAGAGATGGATAACCAACAAGAGTTTGTTTGTTCACTTCATTTCCACCTAGATGCTTGTGCAGTTTTATATAAGCGCATGTGAAGGCCATACTTTGCTTTGTGCAAGTTCATTCTCCTTTGCGGCACTGGCAGTGGAAATGGGTCTGAAAGACAGAAAGCCGGTGCCTAGCAACAGGTGAAATGTGTCGTCCCCCCCCCCCCCCCCCCCGTATTCTGCTGCTAAGTGCTATGAGCAAGAAGTTCAGCTTGGTATCAGACACCGCGGCCACCAGCTGCATTCGTGTTGGTCGAGTGATTCATTTGGGTTTTTTTTTCTTTGCACTTTCTCTGAACTAAATGCAAAATATTTATGTAGGTTGTTTGTGTTTGTTTTGGTTGTTTTGTTTTTTTTTTTTAAATATAAATGTCACGAGATGTGCGTGATAGTTTTGATTCAGCAGTTCCACTGTGGTTGAAACCAAACCCCTGTTTGAGCAAAACATGACTAACCGCTAAACATCGTGCAACACTTAATCGGTAGTCAGCTACGTCAATCACAATCTCTGGCTAAACAACCGGACGAGTAAAAGCTCCAGTGTGCTGCCCTGGATGTTTTGGTTGCTTGGAAACCGACACGGCTAAAAAGTGGTAGCAAACGTAATATAATGAGTTGCGGCGAGCTAGTCAAGTGCTTTAATACAGACTAAGGGAAACAAATGAGTGTATGTTATGAGTATAATAAACAGTGTGTGATGTAGCAAATCTGTAATGTTTGTTTAACCGGGCTGTGAATGAACGTTGTGCTAACATAGTTAAACGACTCGTTTGACTGTCATTTTTGTGCAGATGTGGAAAGTTCAACTTTTTTTCTCACTTTGCAGATTCATCTATTTGCCTAGAGGATGAGGGAATAAACAACATGGATGCACTCAACTGGACATCCGACATCACGCATACAAATGGCCAAACAAACACCAGCCGCTTTGCCAACTGGGTCACTTTTGATGATGATGTTGATGATAACGATAACGATGATGATGATGATGATGATGATTACGTGGAGGAGCAAGCCTACCAGCATGCGGCCAAACCATCCAACGTTAGGATTGGTAACCTGAACAATTTACGTTTACAGGACCCCAATAGCAACTTGATTGTGTCCTCCATCCAAAACCAGAGTACGGAGAGACACATTCTGGATTTAACCCCAGATGGAACGGATACTGTGTTTGTCTTGGAAAGCCCGCTGTTAAACAGCAGCACTCCTTACTCCAAGAAGAATCCCTTTCTGCACGAGGATTTTTCAAACGTCCAGCCCTCTCCTATTAACCCTTTCAGTGCCTATTTTAATAAGACTGCGCTGACGTCATCGGACAGCCATGAAACCCAGGGGACACCTCCCGCCTTCTCGTTCGATTCTCCTCTCCCTAATCCTGACACCCAAAGGGATTCCTCCCTTTTCTTTTCCACTGCAGGGAATTTAGATCATGGGAGTGGGACTGGTCCCACAGGTTTCCCTTGCGATGGCCTGGATCAGTTCAAAAACATGCAGATCTCTGATCCTGACCAGGAACCTTCTCTACCAGATGACTCCCTGGACCAAGGGGACGACGCGGACATCCCATATGAACCGGCTCACATGGCTCCTCAAGATGGCTGGCCCATGCTCCTGCGCATTCCCGAGAAGAAGAACATCATGTCTTCTCGGCACTGGGGGCCGATCTACGTAAGACTGAGCGACGCTGGTAAGCTGAGGCTCTACTATGAGAAAGGCCTGGAGAAACACTTTAAGGAGTTTCAGCTCGGTGTCCAGCTCGAGATCTCCGAACACAAAATGCAACACTATGAAGAGAACAGCCGTGTCCATACTCTCAGCTTGGACCAAGTGGTATACAAGGAGAAGCGCAAGATCCAGCCAAAAGTCACCGTGGTTCACCTGCCTGTAAAGGAGCAACTGGTAAAGCTTGGGACCACGGACTACCGGGATTTTCTAAGCTTCAGGTATGCTTTGCAGGAAAAGCTGGCGGTGTTGTCTGCAGACGTGGACGCCATCAACTCCCCCGTGCCTTACTCCGAAGAGGAGATTCAGGTTGAAGTTGTAGATAGCTTTTACGGGGTTCTGTCAAAAGGAGACAACCGTATCCTCCGACAGCTGGTAACGACCCGGATTTCCGTGCTTGCCTTCTTAACGGGCTCACCCCCCTGCTGCATAGGCCTCAACGATGTCCAGGTGAAAGGTAAAGAGGTGGTGTCCCGGCATGACATCATCCCCAACACTACCACACGCTGGATCCGTCTACGCGACTGTCGACTGCACGGGTGCGCAGACGAACCAGAGTTTACACGGTCCAGGACGATCTCCTTCGAGCCCCCATCAGGACGGAGATTTGAGCTTCTGCGTTTCCGGACAGCGTACGCAGAGAAGACTCTGCCCTTCACCCTGAGGACGGTCGTCAGTGTTCGAGGTGCGGAGGTGGAGCTACAGTCCTGGCTAGTGATGTCAACAGGCTTCTCAGCCAGTAGAGACCCTCTAACGCTGATACCATGTGAAAACGTTGTTATCCGTTACCCCATACCTGATACGTGGGCAAAGAACTTCCGCAGGGAGAGCGTGACGGGAGAAAAGTCCTTGAAGGCACGCTTTAATAAAGGAGCCAGCTTCGGTTCCGCTAGCACCTCGGGGTCAGAACCAGCTATGCGGGTTACTCTGGGCACCGCGAAGTACGAGCAAGCCTTCCGAGCCGTGGTGTGGAGAATCAGCCGCCTGCCAGACAAAAACTCAGGTAGGACTGTACTGTCTTTTATTTATTTATTTATTTATTTATTTATTTTTAGAGTTTTCCAAAGAGGTAATTATATCTCAGGTACGGTTCTGGTTAAGCAGTGGGTTTAACCACTGTTGAGTTCTCCAACCAAACTTTAACGCACCTGTTATCGAGTTTAGCGAGAACTTCTTGAGGAGGCGATGATTTTAGATGGTCAGGTGGGCACGATTATGGTTGGTGCTAAAGTCTTCAGGAAGGAAGATCTCCAGGAACAGGTTTGGTGACGACTGCTCTAGTGGGACTAGAACCAAAGGTTCTATGTAGAACCCATTTTGAAAGCTGGTATACCTTCCAAAGTGCCCTTGAGGAATCCCTTGATGAAGTATAGAGGTTGTTTGACCAATATAGTCTTAGCGGGGGAAATGCTAACCGTAGAATGACACATGTTCTAAGTAGAGGGTTCCATGTAGGACATGTTCAGAACGCTTATTAACCTTTTACAGAACTCTTGAGGAATCCTATAAGGAAGTGCCGAGAGAAGTTATTTGTAGGTTCACACTGCCTGAAAGGGTTGCTCAGGGGTTCTTCGGAAAGCGACTAGCTTTCTAAATGGGTTCTACTTGGAACTCTACATAAAACCTGTACGTAAAACCATTTGTCAACCAGCTTCTGTGGTAGGTCAAGGTTGAATCTAGTATTACAAAAAGTTTCTGTGTAGAACCCTACCTAGACTGAAGGACAGTCCCAAGTAGTACCTGTTTAGAAAGCTGAGAACTCCTTTCTTGTCTAAAGAACATCTTAGGAACCATTTTGTAATGGCCTCATTTATTTCTCTCACAAGCGTTCTCTTTTTCATCCATCTTTTATAACCTCATCTATAAATTACTAGTGATGGAACCCTTTTTTTTATCTCTAAAACAGGTTTAAACATTAGGCTCATTGCTCCAGTGCGCAGTACGGTTCCTAACATAAATCAGAGAGACACCAGAATTGTCGTTTTTGAAGTGATCTTCTACTGAAGAATATAGAAAAGCTGCTGGAGAATTAGCATCAGGGTGAGAAATGGGCAAAATAATGAACAGTGTTGCTAACTGACACTTTAAAAGCATCTTCCTTGTTCTTATTTTTAAAAAAAAGGGGGGGGGGAGAGAGAAAAAGACAGTTTAATCTACTTCTCCCTAACCAAAACTGCTGCTCTCAAAAGAAATGGCACCCCTACAGTGTCCAGGCATCTATAGGGCAAGATTATCTGGTATTTATGAAGCTAGCTTAATGCTATATTATATAAAGTTCAGAGAAAAACTTTTTACAGCTTTACCTCTGACTGTTACAAAGTGTTGGCACTGGAGACTCCTTCCTTTCTTCCCATCCGCCCATACAAGCTCCCGTGTAAGTTGTCGCTATAGAAACGATAACACTTTAGAGCGAGCACATTCATATAAACGTCAGAGTTGCAGTTCTAGAAAATGAATCCACAGCTCTATGGTATAAAATAGATTTAAACACGTGCACGTTAACAGACTGAAATTCCCTGTGCAAATCACATCCCTGCTGCCTTTTGTTTCTGGGCTGATATTACATTCCTGAGTGTGCAGAAGCAGAGAAAACACTCGTTATTTACCGTCTAACTTTTCTATGCGTGTAGCGTTAGCATTCAATAGGCCTGTGCTTCAAACCTTTCAGTGGCAGATCAGCAGGGTTTCCTCTGTGTGTGTCGGATTGGCTGGACAAAGCCCCAGCTGTCATCATTCATTAGGTCACACCCCCCTGCAGCCTTTCTTTTCATTTCGTGTTTCCCTCAATGCATTCTTACACAAGGTTACAATCCACAGTTTCTACAGTTAATGTTGCTTTTTTTTTTTTTCCCTTTCTTCTTCTTTCTAGCGTCCCATGTAATAACAGTTTTTGTTGTCTTTCATTCATGATCACGTTTTAATTACTCCATTCCGATTGTTGTGTTAATCCAGACATATGCTTGTTTTCCCGAACAGCTTGCGTTTACTTTTTAGATTGTAAAAACAGAGCGAATCCCCATGCCGTTTAGACCACGCATAATTTGTGCCTGGGAAGTCGGCCCAGTATCGTAACGTCACGCGGCCGCCTGGAACTCACGGGAACCCTACCGTGCACAGTTTGTCCTGTGCTTGAAAAACCTGTTTCAGCTCTTTGATGGTGCGATAATGATCTGACGAGCCGAATCTGATCTGGGAGAACAGTGTAGACGGCATGGGAGAGAGTTTTAACGTGGATTGAGGTGAGATTTTGGCTGATGAGCAACAATCTTGAATCACAGACATTAAGGATGGACGCTCTTCAATGCAGCATGAGGTTTTTATTGAAATATTCTGTATCCATCTGCTTGGTCACAAGGAGTGTATTATTTTTCTATAGTAACAGCAAGTAAGATATTTAACATTTATGGAAGGAGTCTCCAGTGTCGGTACTTCGTAACAGTCCGAGTTAAAGTTTTAGGCTACTTTTTAACTCTTAATAGTAGTTCCTGTGGTGTTCTAAAAGTGTGATTATAACTATTAGAGGTAGTTCTGCATTTTCTTTCCAGTAAAACTCTCTATAGTACAGAGAATTCCTTCCTATTGTGCCATCATTAAGCCAGTGTTTGTTTTGTTCCCCAGTGTTGGGTCACCCTCACACCTTCTTCTGCCGTTTGGAGCTGGGCTCTGACTGGGAGGTGCCAAACAAGTTCCAGGATGTGTTGGAGGTGGAGTTCGACATGCCTGCTGCTTCAGCCTCGAAGACCAGCGTCCGCTCCCTGTCTGTCCGAGACAGGGCCGAGCTGAAGAAGTGGATCACTTACAAAGCGCATTACTCCTACCAGGTACTGTGCATGTGTGGGGTTACTATGGTATAAAGAACGGCTGACGCACGTGCGGGTGTTAAAAACAAAAGACACGGTAGCATGATTTGTGCACATAAATGTATTCATGAACACACACAGAGAACTTCATTTCTGAGACATTTCCTTTCACCAGTGTTTACTTGCAAGTCAAGTTCATTTTGTGGGTGGGGACAAGATGCATGGTCACTGTTCAGGCATAGAGTCCCTTTTTCTTCTGAAAATGGTGGTGAAGTTGGTTTAGTGATCTCACTCCCATGCACAGTGATGTGTGCATGCCTTTTGGGAACGAATCACTTCCTGCTAAAGCTCATCAGCCATTTGACAGTGGCTGAAAGACAGGCAGTCACCCTCCAGCAACCTGCTGTCTCAGCTGCCAGAGCTGTTTTCCCTGCTGCAATCCAAACATGTCATTAAGGTGGCTAGAGTCACTGCCCACAAACATCTGCTCCCATTACAGCTCATCTTCACAGGAGGGGTTTAGAAGCTGGGTGGCTGTAGAGGAAACAAAAGGGTTTGTACCATCTTTGGGTTACCATATGAGCAGTGGGCCCTCTGCTGACTGTAGTTAAAGAGGTCACAGGGTGAACCCATGGGGCAAAAACCCAGAGTTTTTTTCTTATAGAAAAATAAAAGTATAATCTAGAACAAGCCACTTTTGTTGCTTAGCAACAAGGCATTAGCCACAGACCTATGCTGAGGTTAACAGATATTTGAAACAATGACGAAGTCTCTTTTAACTAGGTTCTTCTGGGGGGGAGAAAAAACCCTAATGAGAAGTATTTAGAATCTATTTCAAAAAGTCACTAAACATAATTTATTAAACTTGTGAACTAAGTGTTAAGATTCAAATCTCACCCTTTTACCAGTTGCAGGATTTGACTGCCCTCTGTTGGGTGCTGTGCATCATTACATCGTCTTTTTCCCCCTCATTTGTGTTCACCTGTAGGTGGAGATGGAGCAGAAGAACGAGGGACCGGAGGAGCAGGCAGGGCGGTGCGTTCAGCAGTGATGAGGAACCGCTTCTTCATGGTTTTTTCTTTGGAAGGGGGGGGGGGATAAAAAAGTTGCACTTTGAATGCCTGGAAACACTGCTGTTAAAATAAAAAGGACTGCATGGGATTTTTCTGAGTAGAAATGATGTGAAACAAGTAAGAACATTTGTACAAGTTGCTCAATGCCACATCAAGCCTTATATTCAGGACAACACAGTAGCAGGTTCTCCATGAAGCCTGGCTCAACCTTCTAGCCAATTTCCTTAGAAAAGCTTTGTTTTAACTTTACAGGATTTCTGCCATCACGTTACCTTAAGGCTCCCTTAACTAAAGTCAGCCGCGTTCACTTTGAGTATGAAACCATGTACTTACCTACTATATAGTAGGTAAGTACGCAGTTGTCTATTTACACATATCATGACAAATAATTATCTGCACTTGAAAAATCAAAAACAAAACTCCTGTAAACATACTCAATGATGGAGTGGTGCTCACCATGTTACAGCTTTACCACCGACACCGGAGACTCCTTCCGTAAACGTCAAATAAACATCTCCATTACAGAGAACATCTACACATGTTTTTAAATCCATTTACGTGGCGCTTCCGCTGTACAAATCCGTGTGAACGCGTGTATTAACTGACCTTCGATGTGTCTAAATTAAATTTATAGCACGATCCTAAACGTGTTCCAAGTAAGGCTGGGCCATACGACAAAAATATATCTCACGATATAAACAAATTTAAAAGGGAACACAGTTTAAATGTTTTACACTTAAAAAAGAATACTGTGACAGTCACCCAGCCCCGTACCCGAGTGCTCTGCCCAGTTTGTAATTGTTTAGGGAAAAGGTCAGTTTAAAAAATAATAAATAAATATCTACCAGTTTCCACAATGTTACAGAAACACATATTGATATTCTTTCATGGGGGAACCTTAATGTAAAGTGTTTCCTTACATGCACCTCAGAGGTTTGTACAGAAGAAAAAGGGAAAGAAAAAACAAACCAAAACACTAATCCCAGTACTCACCAGTAGTGGTGCTGATCGTTGTATCCCAGTTTGGTTTGTAGATTTTAATACAAGATTCTTTGCCCTTCAGCGAGGAAATGGAGGAACTCGACTGGGGTCTGTGAGGGATGAAATCTGCACAAAAAAAAGAAGAGGAAATCTAGTTAAACTTGAATTCCATCCTAGATTGAGGTCATGATCACTATTAGTACAGCACATCATTAATACATTTTTTTTTTAAACAATGTAATTGTTTAGAATTGAGGGAAGGGAACAGTGGCTCCGTCTTCGATTATTCCCTTAGAACAGCACGACGCGCAGCGTACGGCTTAAATAAATCCCCCCAAAGTTACTTTCATTTCAGGACAGAGTTATAATGAATGACTTAACAAAATGAAATCTTTTGTATCCTGCAACAAGACAGCCGGCCACAACAAAGCACAGAGTCTCTAACATCCTCACACACCGAATGCTTCCTTCAGATCACCGCGAGTACGCAAACTTTTGCACGCAGGTGTAACGTGTGTATATATGTAGATCAGTACAATAACGCAGAAGTCAGTACGAAGGTCATTTCTGAAAACACTGTTTGCGTTACAAACACACGAGATATATTTGACTGATCTTTTATTTTTACCCCGACGCCGAAAAGCGACATTTTGTAAATTGAGAAATTCAGGTCGAACGGATCGGGTCTTGCTGCGGCGTCGCTTCGTCGCGAGGTCAGTGCCGATATCGGGGAGAAAATCTACTGTATTGTTTTAGTGTTATATTTGTGTTGATAGTGCAAGTGTATAATGTTAATATTTTTTTAATATTAGTAGACAGTGGTGGCAGTGACGTGAGGTTTTTTAAAAAAAAATAATAATAATAAAAAAATTCCCTTTTGGTCCAAATTTCAGACTTTCTTGTTTGGTTATTTTTCTTTTCAGTGCTGTTTGATATTTGTTTCGAGTCCCCACTCTCCCCCTCCCATCAGTGCTTCTTGACCGAAGTTTGAAACAAAAATTTTTTATTGTTATTGCAGAGGAGGTCAAATAAAATAAATAAATAATAATTTAAAAAAAAAAAAAAAGTGTTCGAGACTGGAGAAAGCAATTTTTTTTTTTTTTTTTTTTTAAAAACAAGCTCTTTATTTTCTTTAATTGTGCAATTGTATTAATAATTTGGATAATTACCGTTATTATTCTCAAATCATTTTACAAAATCGGTTAATAATACGTCCGATTGTTTGCCGATTACTCCTTCGTTAGTGTTTGTAAAATGAGAGAGTGCAAGTGTTCAGATAGATCCGGTGGTGGTGCGAGTGTTTTATAGCTCGGAGCTGCCTTTTTGACATCTTGCTCTTTTTTCTCGATTTTCTTTTGGAAATGATTATTTCAGAATTTAAAAATAAATAAATAAAAATGTAATAAAACGGACAAAAACACAGCCGCGGTCCGAGACTCGTACGGATGCGTCCGTGTATCCATGAGATCATATCCTGATTAGCCTGATACTCTGCCTACACTTTAAAAATAAATAAATGTTGTAAAATGTCCACACTTAAAACTTTATTTAAAACGGCGTTCATCCCTATACTGCGCATACGTAAAAAAAAAAACGTAAGGAGCTTTGGCCTGCGTTATTTCCGTCAGGCGTTTATTTAACAAACGCGATCGGAAGGTTGGACAAATTGACATACAGATGGATAGACCTGTTAAAGATTTAATATCAGGCCCTACAACTGCGCTACTTCGTCTCGACTCGAATGGGTCACGTGACTTAAAAATACGTCGTCGTTTTTGAGTAGCTCAGTTTCATCGGTCCACACTACAACGCGGAAAAACGGCGTTTTTCAGATTTCTCCGGATTAAACGTGGATGGAAGTCTGGGTGTGACGCAGGCGAGCAGCCCAATACAACTCCAACTCCTACTCCTTCATCCTTAGTAAATGCCTGGTCAAGCTTGTGGTGGTTTCGGAAAAATCCATACACGTCTTTATGTGTGGTTGGTTCTGAACTGGAGAAGACGTAGTGATTGTGTTTAGATTTAAATCAATGTAGAAATGTCAGACAGACATGGAGGCATTGCGTTACACACCTAACGCACAGGTTTTTTGGTGCCTTCAGCTTCCTGTGAATGAATCTAAAACTCTCGGAGAAGAGCGATAATGTTTACTCGTGCTGTATCCCCCCCACATCAAGCTAAAGCATGCACAGACTCTAGGTTTAATTAGCAGTCACGAATGAACGTAAAAACCTTGACTATATTTAATAAAAGCAATAATAATTAGGAGGAGCGACGATGAAAACGGAGCAGAATCCCAGGCCCCTCCCTCCCAGGCTCTGATAAGTCATATTAACCAGAATAAAGAATTATAGTGATTCCAATTTTCTTTTCTGAGGCAACGGGACTCTCTTTCAGAGCGTTTTTAATTACCCCCCCCCCCCCCCCCCCCCCGAGTCCCTCTGTGGTTTAAAAAGGTTCCGTCAGTCCCATTAATTCCCATTTTTGGCTTTAGAACAGAGTGTCAGTGTGCCTTATTCAGCAGTGATTCGAAGCTGAATAGCTTTCCCGGCCCGAGCAGAGGACCGGCTTTGTAACGCAGCGAAGAGCAATCTGACCCTTCAAGTCTCTGAAGCTTTCGTTTCACTCGGGAGACGTCTCCATCTAAAATATCACGGCGTTTACTTTGACTTTTTTTTTTTTTCTCCCCCCTTCTCCCCACTCCTGAGAAGTTTCGCCCATAAAAGCAGCCAGTGTACTTTTTATACATTAGGGTCCACTGATAAAACAGGCTGCTTGTGAAGAGTGCATCTTATTCCATGTTTTTACAGCTTTGTTTCAGGGGTTTCCAAAATAGTACCACTTTTTGGGGTGATTAAATTCACCTAGCAGAAAAGTGCTTCACTTAGTAGTAGTTTACTTGCCGAATCGTCGACTTAAAATAACCTGAAACCACAAGAGGGCAGCATTTCACAACACATAACTACTTCCCCTGCAGTCCAGGATGAGACTAAAATCTTTGACAGAATTTATTTAATTTTAGTATATAAATGAGTTTATAGTCCCCACCCCCCAAAAGCGTATAACATTCAGTGATTAGGTGTAACCCATGCTGATGCGCACACCCAGGAGATTAAAGGTGCAATCAGTGATTCTGGTGCAAGCTCAAAATCCAAGTACATTTATTTATTTTTTTAAAAAGTGTTTATTCCAGAGCCACACCCCCAGAAGTCTATCGGTTGACAGGCGATTGGACATTATGGCGATTATTTGGATACTGGTGGTCCACATAAAACAAACAAAAAAAAAAACCCAAACCTTTTTGACTACCCTGAGCAGATTTATTATTCAGTCCCGTCATGATTTTGCGATCGCAGAAATGAACATACTGAACAATATTTAGCAGATCTTGCAGTATACGCTTGCGAATTACAGCAGGTTTGAGCCGAGACGCATCACAGCACGTATTCAGCTCACGTGCCCGGAACACGAGTACAGCTTTTTTTTTTTTTGAAAAAAGAAGGAAAAAAAAAAAAAAAAAAAGGGTCTCATTTACCAACAAACATCACTGTGAAAGAGTAAGTCATTTTACACCGAGAAACCACAAGGCTTTAAACTCCTCGGTCCTGAAGATGTTGGAAAAGTCACAACTACCAGTGCTGACACTGGAGACTCCTTCCATAAAATGTTAAATAAAACAATCTTACAGAAAACGATAACATTTTAAAATCTGTTTATGTGGAGGTTCCTCTGAATGAGCCGTTACTATAGAAACGAGTTCAGTAATCTAAACCTGAACCCTCAGCGTGGTAGCGCGAGATCTGAAGTCGTTGTGTACGTTCTGGCTGTACGGTTTGCCACACACATGGTGCGACGATTCCAAGGCGAACGCGCAGCCGTACCCTGACCAGCCTAAAAACGTGTTCAGACGTCACGTCAAAGCTGACCGTTTATTCTCTCCGCCCCGGTGTCTTTATCTGCATTTCCATCTGTCCGTTTGCTCTTCGTCTGGTCGCGCCGTTTGTGAAGGTCACGGAAAGGCGGCCAAAAATCTCTCCGCTGGCCAATCAGGTTGGAGAACAAACATTGCCCATGGATCAAAGATTGATGTGTACGCTGCCAGTTTTTGGACCTTCTGGAGTATTTTATTTATTTATTTTTTTAAATGATCCTATTTTAAATACTCAAACTTAATAATCGAGAAACGTTTCACGAGAAATGTTACTATTTAATGACTTTTTTTTAATTTTTTTTTTTTAATTGGAACAACCTAGATGGAATCTGATCAGAAAAGCCACAAGTCCATCACTCTAAATCAGCTACAGTGAACTTCTAGATTATATAATAATTAACCTACATCACTTTAACTAACTGTAGTTAGCGTGTATACTAGAATTAGTGGATAAATCACTGGATATTTGTTTCACACGCAATGCCAGCATCGTGCGAGTCATTTATCTAGCCGTTTAATGACTGAGCTTCAAAGTTTGCCTGCCTTTCATATATAAATATATAATCACATTATTAAATGCTTCCTTTCAGTTCCTAATCTCCACAAAGATGAAGCTCGCCTTATTTTAATCGCTATACTGAATTATTGTGTTTGGACTGTGGCAATAAAAGCAATTAAACTGTAATAAAACAAACTCGAGGAGGTTCGGAAACTTTTAACAAGGCTACGATGAACTCCCAGGAGTCACCCTGATTTAAATATCGTCTTTAAAATATTATTATTTTTTAAAATTTTTTTACTTCAAGACATTTCGAGCTTGCTTTCCATTATACACTTGGATGATTTAAAAATAAATAAATAAATAAGCAAACTCAAGGCGGTATAAATTAATAAATAATTAATTAATTAAACCTTCGCGATAGGACAGCCGTTGAATCTGGATTCTGATTGGCCAGGTGGTGTCGATTTATTTTCTAACACTGCAGTGCCAGGTTTATATGAGCGCGTGCTCGTTCTGACAACGTTATCGTTTCTATAGCGACGGCTCGTCGTTCACAGGGACTCGTACTAAGACACTGTCGTCACGGTGACGTTACGGAAGGAGTCTCCGGTGTCGGTGCGTCTTCAGGACGAAAAGGAGTTTGCAACACTTGTTTTTTAATTTTATTTAAAAAATTTTTTTTTTTTTATAGCCGCTATGACGTATGGTTACGCAACAATAAATGTGACTACAAAAGGAAAATAACTATGACGTGTCGTCGAATAAACACAAAAGAACTGTAATCGCTGGCAAATTGCCGTGGTGTAAGAGGAATAAAACACTTTGGGACGTGCCGGTGTAGTAAATAATCAACTCAACAGCGAGTCTGCTGCATGACACCATTTCAGTGTCGATTATTTTCCTTGGACAGCAAAAACGCAGGGTTTTATTCCTTATAGAACACAATCAACTGGCAAAACAACTCATTATTCAGTCATTAACACAATAAAACGATCATCCTCTTTGCGACTTGGGAAACGTATCCACGTTACATCTCCAGAACGTAAGCATGGTGTTCACACATCATTTATCCGCACGTGAGCGAGACGGCGTCGGATCTCCCGGAGATATACAGCCCGGAGAAGAGAGCTCCATCCGTCTTGTGTAATAGACACTTCTGTATAAACCGAGTACTCGTGCAAGAGTGCGCCATGCACGGACCGTGTACATCACGGGCTGCGTTACGAGGCTCACACGTGCACGCACGCTGTAAACGTACTCGTTTAAAGAAGAACGAAAGAATCCGGATTTGGAGATGAAGTGCAGGGAACGCGGATGCCGGGATGCGGTCAGGCCTTCGGGCTGCTTTCGGTGTCCGTCCTCCAGGACGATGGACGACCCCCTCGATGACCAGGTGCAGCGCTCGAATCGCGTCGAAATCTGAAGCCGACGTTTTTGACGGTTGACTGCAGGGCAGACACCAATCCACCCGGCGAATGTGATTGCGGATTCAGAAAAGAAAAAAAAAAAAAGGACGGGTTTCATACAGTGCCGTTAAGCTCGACGGTTCATATTTTGGCGCGCCGGCTATTCTATAAAAAGGTCACTCTGGTCCTCTTCACTCTCGCGGCACACGTTCGAGTGTGACAAAAGCTCCTGTGATTGAGTTTAAGAGCACAGAGAGGTAATCTAAGACGCTCCAGAACCTTTCAGATGAGGTCAGACTTTCTTTTTTTTTTTTTGCTTTTAGGACCGAGAAGAGACAAAAAGGTGTTTTTTTTTTTCTCCCCCCTTCTTCTTCTGTATTAAGCCTTTTAGATTATTTTTCTCCGTGACACCGACTCGGTCTGAAAATATTGATATCAAATACACCGAAATCATCCTCAACACTTGATCGTCAGGGACACTTGATTTGGATTTGTACTACATTGTTAGAAAAGGATTCCTCAAAAAAATAGAAAAGTTCTTCGTTTCCAAAAACGGTTCTACTAGAAAAGCCACACTGATGTAGGGTTCCACATTGAGTCTATACAAAGGACAACCAAAAGAACCCTTAAGGGTGTACCGGTATAAAAACGTCAAATTAATTTAGCTGTGAAAAGTGAACGCTTCTTTAAAACTATAATACATTTAACCTTAATTATTTTTAAAAAATAATAAATAAATAAATAAATAATTCGGTGATATTCGGTATTATCGTCACCGTTAGAAATGATCGTATAGATCCACTGATTCGTTATAAATGACTCACGAGTTATTTCTCTTTCTTTTTTTTTTTGTAAATTATTACGAACAAACTCCTCATTAATAAACGGATGCATGGGTAATTATGGACGATAATAAGCATGGATTATTCCATGTTTATTCCACACTAAATAATTCTAGGTTGGAGTTGTTAAGCACTGAGCTCTGAATGAGCACGATGATTGTGTTTCAGTTCAGGCTAAATTAAGCAGGGTCCTGGAATCGGGAGTTGCCTCGCTGGCACAGAGATTGATCACACTGACCACATCTTGTAATGAATCCAAGATCCGCTTAGGCATCACACACACACACACACTATTTTCCTTCCAGTTACCAAGTAGTTTATAGGTCATGACAAAATGCCAGGCTCACATCACATTTCATCCATCCATCCATCTATCTATCTTCTATACCGCTTATCCTTTCTTCAGGGTCACGGGGGAACCTGGAGCCTATCCCAGGGAGCATGGGGGACAAGGTGGGGTACACCCTGGACGGGGTGCCAATCCATCGCAGGGCACAATCACGTACACACTCACACACCCATTCATACACTACGGACACTTTAGACACGCCGATCAGCCTACCATGCATGTCTTTGGACTGGGGGAGGAAACCGGAGTACCCAGAGGAAACCCCCGCAGCACGGGGAGAACACGCGAACTCCGCCCACACACACAGGGCCCCGGTGGGAATCGAACCCCCGACCCTGGAGGTGCTAACCACTAAGCCACCGTTCGCCCCGTCACATTTCAATAAAACGTTATATTTCCTGTGAGGAAGAATACGCTCGGTGTCATGCTGGTGCGGGAAAATAATCAACGACGGGGTGCTGTGATAAAGTGCGCCTACCGTTATCATCCCAAAGTGTATTGTTTTCATTCAACAGCATGCATTCAAAATGTTTTCGTGAACACCACATTGTGCTTTTTGACTGTTTATAGTCCCGTCGTGGAACGTCCTCGGATCGAGTTCGTTCCCGTTATCGCTTAGGCTCTAAACAGTCGTTCCTCACCAGCCTCTTATTCATTTATCATTCCTTCCTCGTCACGTCCCGACGACTTCCACGTGTCGGAAAACATACCGTTATAAATCTCCCTCGAGAAACGTCACATAAACGGGCGCGCTCGTATAAACCTGTTATTTCCAGCTGCACTACTTTAGAGAAAACTAATCAACATCCTGACCAATCACGGTCCAGAACTCAACAGTTCATTTCCATGATAATCTCAAGGTGGGGGTTTTTCCCCCCCTCCTCTTTCCTTTTTGTCATGTTTGCGTGTGCATCCTTGGAGTTTGGACAAAACAGACGAGGGTGAGGCTGGAAATTTTGGCCCCCCGAGACTCCGCTACAACAATCTTGGCCTAAAGACACGACTTTCACACGTGTCGCTCGGGAACGTGTTCGTTTAACCACGTCCGAGGAGGACTATAACACAAAACACATTTCTTTTCCTTCAGCGTTTGAGGTTTTCAAAACGGTTGTTACAGGCAGCGTGTTACTTATTTACTTGTGTAATTAACGGTCACACATAACTCCTACGGTATACAGTGACGTGTATATTTCTGTGTATATGTTCATACTCTAGTAAAGCTCATGTGAAGCATGCGAACACGCTGCACGTCACATCTTTCTGCCAAACCTAGTATCGAGAGCCAACCATAACGAGTTCTGGCTGTTAAAGCGGAGAACCTCCCAGTTTGAGAGAAATGGGTGGTTAAGATGCATTCCTCTTAAAACGCAGAGACTTGTCATGGTACACCAGAGCTCTAATGTATATTTGGTGGGGGAAAAAAAAAAAAAAAAAAAAGGTTTATTTCGTTCCGACATCTAGTTTCAGCTTGACGCCTTCATGATGTTCCTGATGCACCTCATCACTCGCGTTACATTGGCCAGAAGCTTGGAGACCAAACTAAATATTCTTCTCGTCTCCTTAGAAATTGCGTGACTGGAATCTTATTCCCTCAAAGGTCAGGTGAGCGTAATTTAATTTGACTCGATACGTTGTTGTACTTTATTTTTTTATCGTACATTCAGTCAGTCCTTTCATTAAGAAACTTGGTTTGATTTTTATAAAGCACTTCAGGTATGAAAAGTGCTATATAATTACGTCATGTATGTTAATAATCAGCCCTACCACGACGAGCTGCTGGACAAATAAAGTTTGCCATTGATAAAATCTAGCAAATAATTTGCATTACGTTAACGTTATTCTACTCCCGAACTTCTACGGTTCCTCGGTCTCGGCTCCATCACTCGAGTTCATAATCGGTCTCGTCCTGATGCTCTGCGGATCTTTCCGGAAAGACTTCGAAGCTCTAACGCGCCTGACCTAGCTTGCTAGCTAACTCTCTTACAAAACAACGTTTATCCAAAAATCAGCCATGTTTATTTCCCAAATCAGCAACTGTTACAAAAGCACCGACACCGGAGACTCCTTCCGTGAACGTAAAGTAAACCCCTCACGTATTTACAAATCACGCAGACGTTTTTTTAAAAATCCGTTCACGTGAAGCGTCCGCTGTATGAGTCCCCGTGAACGAGCCGTTACTATAGAAAGGGAGTGCAAATCGACACATTCGGACCAATCAGAATCGAGAATTCAACAACATATCGACATTGCGGTGTAAATGAAATAAAGTGTTCAGTTTTACTCTAATATTGCCTGCGTGTGTTTGTTTGGAAATCTGAATGAAATTCATGCGATTGGTCAATTGTGTCTACCGTATGTGGTGTGTGTGTTTTTTTTGGGGGTTTTTTTTTTTCCCCTTTCCATTTCAGTGCTGGCCCAAATCCTCTCTTTAATGAAGGGACTATGCTGTACCCAGAGACATTGGCACCACCACTGCCACATAAAAGGGAAACACATACACACTCATTACAACATTGACACGGAGTCTGAAACAAGCGAGTAATTCATGGCCAGAGCGGTCATTTTATTCCCATGGCCAGCACAGAGGGGTACTGTGACAATGAAACGCTTCAGGACGAGACGGCCTGGCGTATTAAAAGAGCTCGGCCACTTGGCTGCGTTTTAAATCTGATAAATATACGTTTTGGTGAAATAATAGCCAAGCCCGACTGGCCGCCGCACAACCTCGGATTGTCGTCCAACCGAAAAACTTTTACTTATTATTAGTTCTTTGTTTACCAGGTACAGGAATGAATATTAAAAAAAAATAAATAAAACAAAAACAACAACAAAAAAAAAAAAACCACACCCACACACGGAAACTAAAAAGTGACTAAAAAGTGAGAGGGAGAGACTGGATATGATCCAGTACAAATAAAAAAATAAAAATTACTACAAACAACAACAGTAGTTTTAGGGGCTCAGAGGGAAAAAAATCATAAAAAAAAAAACTGTAACTGAAATTTCAGCGCCATCGTATTTCAACCACAATATTC
The DNA here is from genome assembly GCF_023375685.1 of Ictalurus furcatus. NCBI lineage: Eukaryota > Metazoa > Chordata > Actinopteri > Siluriformes > Ictaluridae > Ictalurus > Ictalurus furcatus. Next base: position 2,727,317 of record NC_071263.1, on the reverse strand, counting down.
CCGAGACTCATAAAGCAGAAATAAACCCAGGTATTGTATATCCCCATCCACATTGACACGTTGGTAAAGATTGAAGAGATGTTTCACTCTTTTCCATCGCGACGCACCCATACCAAAATGAAAGACTTTAAAGCAAAGAACGAGAACTGATGGAGGTCAAGCGAAGCTTCCACAGGTTTTAGGGAGGCGCCTTACCTAAAGAGCAACGAGTTCCTAGCACAGGTGCAGCCTATAGACATGTAATGGTCATGTGACCATCATCCATTATTAACGATTTAATGTGAAGAGAATTTTAAACCGCACGCCCATCTCTGCGATTTCTACTTATCCTGTGCCAACCAATCGGGATGGCTCCAGACGTCCTCCGGCAACATCACTAAACACGCAAACGCCTGGAAATCTTCTCCCGTTCGAATGGTGCCGAAGAGTATTTTATGGAAAGCTCCTCCTTGTCCGTACAGCTGGACGTGTCCTGGTCAGAACTGCAGACAGGTAGTTATTTAAGAGCAGCGCCCGAGTCTGAAGTGTATGTCCCAGTGAGCTTGGGCGGTCGCTACGGAAACAGACAGGGTGCTCGTACATGACCTGCATCTCACACACAGACTAAACAGAGCTCAGGATTAAACCCTGAAGCACTGCGCAATAAACCTGCAACTTCTACAGACCATGACTCGCTTAAATTATTACTCGGTAATTGTGTCCCCGGTGAATACGTGAAGCTCTGCAAAGAAAAAGTCCTTCAGAGACATATGCTAGCTGTATTTAGGTTGGAAAAGGCTTAAGAAAAAAACAAATCTTTCAAGCCACTAAAGGGTAAATTGACTTTTAATGGGCGGTGGCTCTGTTATGTTATTGTACTGAAACCCCTCATGGAATTTCTCTCTCTTTTTTTTCTTCTTCCCCCCTTCTTCTTTTTAAACCTCTACAGGCTCAGACTTTGTCTGCCCTCAGTGACCTGTACAGAGGTGCTTGAAAGTTTGTGAACCCTTTAGAATTTTCTAGATTTCTGCATTAATATGACCTAAAATATCATCAGATTTTCCCTACAAGTCCTAAAAGTAGATGAAGAGAACACAATTACTGTAAACAAATGAGACAAATATAATTATACTTGGCCATTTATTTATTTATTTGAGGAAAATGATCCAATATTACATATCTGTGAGTTGTAAAAGTATGTGAACCTTTGCTTTCAGTATGTGGTGTGACCCCCTTGTGCAGCAATAGCTTCATTGTTCCATCAATGATGGCAAGTCTTCCTGGTGAGATGCAGCAAAACAGACCCAAACCATGACACTACCACCACCACCACCACCACCACGTTTCCCCAGACGGGATAAGGTTCTTATGCTGGACTGCAGTGTTTTCATTTCTCCGAATAGAACACTTCTCATTTAAACCAAAAAGTTCTATTTTGGTCTCGTTCATCCACAAAACATTTTTCCATTAGCCTTCTGGCTCGTCCACATGACCTTTTGCGAACTGCAGATGTGCAGCAATGTTCTTTTTGGAGAACAGTAACTTTCTCCTTGCAGCCCTGCCAAGCACCGCATTGTTGTTCAGTGTTCTCCTGATGGTGGACTCATGAACGCTAACATTAGCCAATGTGAGAGAGGCCTTTAGTTGTTTAGAAGTTACCCTGGGTTCCTTTGTGGCCTCGTGGACTATTACACGTCTCGCTCTTGGAGAGATCTTTCTTGGTCTCCGCTCCTGATGAGGGCAACAACGGTCTTAAATTTATTCCATCGGTACACAATCGGTCTGACTGCGGATCGGTGGAGTCCAAACTCTTCAGAGATGGTTGTGCGACCTTTTCCAGCCTGATGAGCTTCAACAACTCTTTTTCTGAGGTCCTCAGAAATCTCCATCGTTCCTGCCATGATACACTTCCACAAACACGTGTTGTGAAGATCAGACTCCGATAGATGCCTGTTCTTTAAATAAAGCAGGACGCTCACTCACACCTGATTGCCATCCCATTGACTGAAAACACCCCACTCTAATTTCACCTTCGAATTAAATGCTAATCCTAAAGGTTCACATACTTTTACCCCTCACAGATATGAAATATTGGATCATTTTCCTCAATAAATAAATGACCAAGTATAATATTTTTGTCTCGTTTGCTTAATTGGATTCTTGTGGAACTTGTGTGAAAATCTAATGATATTTTAGGTCATATTTATGCAGATGTATAGAAAATTCTAAAGGGTTCACAAAAAAAAAAAGTTTCCAAGTAGAAAGATGGAACCCTCGGCCCATCCGAAGAACCCTCAAGGAACGATTTCTTTCCCCAGGTGTGTGACCGTGTATAGCTGTGGGTGTATCGATCCTCACACAAAGTCACTAAGTAGGTTATCTGGGGAAGCCTTCAGATGGTATCAGTAATGATGAAGTGCTGCAGGTTGCGTTTTGTTGCCCTGGATCGAGTACTCTGTGTGATCTCAGAGACTATCCCTGACTCACTTCTGCACGCTTTCAACAAGGAACACACCGTTCCGTTCTGGTCTTTACAACACTGACCAAAAGCATTTCAGCCTGTTCCCTGCATAACAATTACACAGAGGTGCAGCTTTTCAGTTAATCCCTGCAGAAAAGGAGCCGAGACACGAAAGAGAAAGAGAGAGAGAGAGAGAGAGAGAGAGAGAGAGAGGCGGAGTAGTCCGGACCTGGCACTTGCTTCAGTAATCCACGGATGAACAGACACAGGAGAGGAGGAGGAGGAGGAGGAGGTTACACACTAATCCAGAATTGGCCAAAATGTGGCTTTTAATCCTGAATCCTTGAATACTGGACAGAGACGCAGCTGAGGCGAGACATAATTCTGCTTTAGTCTTGTGCCAGCTAATTACCAGGGTGCACTAACTTTCGAAGGTTTTTATGTACATGTAACTGAAGCTGTATTTAGTATTCTTCCATGACAAAAACAGAACAATTAAATAAAACGTGCCTTGTGTTTGCGATCTGACGACACAATTAGGGCCACAACTAACGATTATCTTGATAAATTGGATTTATTTAAAAAAAAAAAAAAAAAAAAAAAAAAAAAAAAAAAAAAAAAAGCCAGCTTTTATTTTCTGTATTTTTTTTTGAGGGGAAAAAAAAAACAAAAAAAAAAACAAACAAAAAAAAAACTAAAGGCTAAAATCTTTAGTATTCGATGACAAAATACTTATTTTTTTTGTCAAGTGATTGGAAGGTAATTCCTTTTTCCAACTGATTTTTTAAATTATTTTTAATACTTTCTCTTTTTTTGACAAATATTGCACTTTTTTTCCTTTGATGTGTGTTGACGTTATAATTATTTAAAAAAAAAAAAAAAAAACCCAAAAAAAAAACAAAACAAAACAAAAAAAAACCCACACACACACAAAACCCTTTCCCCTGCCATTTCTAAGTTGTTTGACTGCTGTTTTCTTAATATTAATTTACTTATTTATTTTTAGCTGTTTGTTTTTGGCTGTTTTATCTTTTACCTCTTTTTTGACCGTTTTTATTTATTTATTTTTACTTTAAAAAAAAAAAAAAAGTCAAAAAATTGGAGAATATTTTTTCCCCCCCAATTTGGTTGTAAATAAAAATCCCAGAATAGCACTTGAACCTCCCTGTGTACATAACTAATAACTGTCTAAATAGAGTTTAAGACTAAAACAAAACCCTGATTAGCTGTCAAAATGAACCCTGTCCTGATTACACTGAAAATAACGCAGACCATTCAGTCCTCTGAAGCTGTACAGCTCAGACAGACTCTAAACTCTTTCTTATCATTATGTAAGGTTACTCCCTGTTACAGTATGAAGCGGCCTTGCCAAAAACCTGCTGTAATTTAAGAACGTTATGCAAGTCCCAGGCCGGTGTTTTTGGCACGGCTGCATCTCTCTGAACTGTTACCTTTGAATTGAAGAGCACTAAAATGTTTTGCATGGCTCATGCCTTCACCCCCTGCTATACGTTCAACATGCTAAAGTGTGTGCGATATTAAACACACAGCTCTTCCATCATCCTGAGCACGATCCACGTCCGAGTGAGCAGAGTGTTTTATTTATTTATTCCTCCCCCCCCCCGTAATCTGCATTTAAAGACCTCAGAATTAATCGTGCATGGTGTTGTTTAAAAGCCATAAAATGACCATCGATGCCTTGTGTTTCAAATCCTTCTCATGACCTAATCATCTTAATGAAAAGCTTTTCGTGCGTTATCTCGGCAGGAAACAATGACGCAGTTCAAAAGCAACCACCTGTGTGTTCAAATAAGCTTCGCGTTGCCGTGCAAAAGCCAGCACTGGCGTACGATTTTACAATCCCTTACACACGAAGATCAGGACTTCCTATTATTACCAACAAACCGAGCGAGCTGGCAGCCCTCGTCGTCGCCACGCCTACAGTGTGGGCGTTTCCTGATCGATCGCTCAGGGAATCTGGCAGCGGTTAGCCTTTAGCTCTAAAATCCCACCATGGTGGAGTGAGCTGTCGTGTTTGTTCAGTACACGGCTAACACAACGTTGCCCGTTTGTTCCTGTTAAAGTTAAACAATTCACTGAAGCCGTCACATTCCCTGAAAGCCAGTTGTACTTTGAAATCTGTCTGTGACTAGACGCTTGTGTAATGTTGAATCATCCTAAACAGATCGAGAGCGTGCTGTGTGCGTATTGATAAGGGCGGACATGACTCTTTATTTACAATAGCGCCTATACCTACACCTGTGACAACTTTAAAAAAATAAATAAATAAATAAATAAAAAAACTTATATCGAACCTTTCGTACATTTAAGAAGAAAAAAAAAAAAAAACAAAAAAAAACAAAAACAATAAAACTGCAAAACAGGCAAATACAAAATGTGACAAAATAATTCAAAACATAAAAACGTCATTAAAAAGATGTGCAACAAAAACTGGACAGACGTGGAACCGCCCCAAAAGAACAACGAAAGGGGGACCCGCCCCAAAAAGAACAACGAAAGGGGGACCCGCCCCAAAAAGAACAACGAAAGGGGGACCCGCCCCAGAAGAAACAACGAAAGGGGGACCCACCCCAAAAAGAACAAGGAAAGGGGGACCCGCCCCAAAAAGAACAAGGAAAGGGGGACCCGCCCCAGAAGAAACAAGGAAAGGGGGACCCACCCCAAAAAGAACAAGGAAAGGGGGACCCGCCCCAAAAAGAACAAGGGGGACCCGCCCCAAAAAGAACAAGGAAAGGGGGACCCGCCCCAAAAAGAACAAGGAAAGGGGGACCCGCCCCAAAAAGAACAAGGAAAGGGGGACCAGCCCCAAAAAGAACAACAGCCCCAAAAGAACAACGAAAGGGGGAACAGCCCCAAAACTGGACAGAAGGGGAACAGTTTCTAAAGTAGACAGATTGGGAACAGTCTCAAAACCAAATTTCAAACATGGACAGAGTACCAGCAAAGAAGAGCAACGGCTGTCACTTGAAGCTCAGCGACACGGATAGACACCTTAAAGAATAGTTAGCGGTTTTCTCAGGCCACCAAAGAACAGAGTAAATGTTTTGGCCGTGAATCACCTGCGTGAGCCAAATACACAGATGACTACTGCGGTACCGTTTAAAATCTGCGTAGAAGTGTGCGGCACCGAAAGAATGTAAACTGAAGCACATCGGAAGCCGAGATTCACTTCATACCAAGCATTTTCCACGTGCATGAAAAGCCATGTTTATTGGTTTGCAGCCAAACCTCCGAGCGTACTCTTCACAACACTGACTGAATTCTTTGAGTCGTGATTCGAGGCCATCTTTCAGATGTAAATGAAAGCGTGTGGTAGTCACGGCTACTAAACAAAAAAACACGTGTAAATATCGTGTATGCAAAACTGGGGGCTAAATTTCAGGGTCGTGTCTGAGAGGTCAGTATTAATTTAACTTGACATTACTAATGGAACAGGGCCAAGGCTGGTTGGCATGATGCGTGCAGGATTATTTGTAGTCGATTTTCGACCAGACAGTGTTTACTCTCCTTGAAAGTAGCACATAACTAGACGATGTTCATTGATTAGACGTAAGGGCAAAGGGTTGCATTTCACCTAAATGTAACCACCTCCCCACTCACTCACACTCACTCCACAAGCTTGGTTCTCAAACCAGAGACACACACGTTTTATTTCCTCTTAAGGTGTAGATTGCAGGGTCACACACTGAAAGTGTGCTATACATTACTTGCCTACATTTAGACCTTGCCGCAGTCATCAGTAACCACACGGGCAAATACTCCGACTCGGCCGTTTCTCTCCGACTGTATTCAAAATGGCAGACTACTCATTAAACCCCACTCGTAAGCGGTATGTAGTACACACTACGTAAACAACAGTGTAAATATTTCCAGCACTCCAAATATACACATGTAACGTACCACTACAGGTCAAAGGCCTTTTTTTTTTTCCTTTTAAAAAAAAAAAAAAAAACCCAGAGCCATGCAATCTTCTCCAAGTCTTCCACAAGCAATAGGGTCACTTCCTGTCCACCCATCCTTCAATTAAAAATAACACTATAATAAAGACGCTATACTATACTAGTAAACACCGGGCCTTTCATTTAAATGCTGAAAACGCATAACGTTTAGCATAACGACATAATTGCCTTAATTAATATCCAATTTGAGGCGCTTTTTTTTTTTTTACATAAACAATATAAAATCCAAAGTGGACACAATGTAAACAAAGCAACGACACCAGCAGTGCGATTTCCCATAATCCAGAGAGTCGGAGACCGTGTGTACATCAATAAGGGCAAGTATTAAATTTGATATCAGATATCCGTATCTCGAAACAGAACATCCTCGTGTCTACACGTTTGTTTTTACGTTCGTATTGTATTTTGAACTAAAAGTTTAGACCCCCACCCCCAACCTTTAAAATCATATATCAGAGTTTCAGATCTGAACTCGGACGCTATAGATAGCACCTAGCGCACGCTAATTTAAAACCGTCAAACAGAAAATGAGCTCGTCACGCTAGCCGTGGCGTTATTGTATTTAAATGACACTCCCGTTTCAAGATAAAAGGCTAGTCGAATTATACAAATGTTACGAAACCTCTCTCTGCACTAATTAAAGGCTTTCACCACTAAAAGTGAACACATTTTTGGGTCAGAGTAACTGTGTAAATGAAGCAGTCGGAGGTAATTATGAGGAAAACAGATGTATTTGACTGAAAGGTGGCTTTTATACCACGTCGGTATGTGACGGTTTGAAGTTTTCACACATTTTAACATTTTTTTTTTTTTTTTTTTCCCCCTGATGGATTTACTGCCTCATTAAATTCTTGGAAAATAATCAGTATAGTGCACGCATTCCTGTGACACGAACACGATCGGCGGTTTTAACGCCGTTTTTCCATCCAAGAACGCAGCGTGACCGAGATTGCCGAAAACATCTGCAGTGGAGTCGCTGCACCTGCCAAAGCGACCGGTGTAATTAATTATTCCTACACAACACCGACTTGGATTTTAATCAAGAAAAATAAGTGCGTGCGATGCGGCTCGAGGAAGGCGGTGACTGTAATTATGTGTCCGGTGTGGGATTTTTTTTTCCCCCCTCCCCCCCCACCCCCAGGTGCAAATATGAATGGCAGGAAAGAGGCCAAATGTTCGACAGCTCTTATGCATCATTAGCTTAAGAGCATCACTTATTCTACAAAGTGGTGTCTGTAAATAAGAGCTGGAACACTTTCATCGTGCCGGGCTGCTTTCTCGCTCTTTGTCTTCTCCGCATCTCTCGCATTTCCACAGTGTTGATATCCACATCATTATTACGCTACGACGACACGAGGAACATTTGCGAGGCAGTGGTTCACATGACAGCTCGTTTTTATGTCTACAAATTTGGCAGCTGGTGTAAAAAAAAAACAACAACAACAAAAAAAATAAAATAAATAAAAACCCCACAACAAACGAAGCTTAAAAATAAATAAATAAAAGACTTTGAGACACACATGTTGCTTTTAATCAACCTGTAGAGCAATTCTGCTGGGATTTTATTTTCCTACAATGTTTTATTCCACTTACCCAACATCAAGTTCTCAACTGTCGATCATTTTTATTTATTTTCAACCAACTGAGGTTAGGAAATGTTCTCTGTTCTGAAGACGTTCCCACCGTGAAAACATTCGGACTCTTAGAACGTGCTGACGCTGGAGACTCCTTCCATAAATGTTAAACTTACTAAAAAAAAAAAAACAGGGCACTATATTAACAATCACACACATTTTTCTTTGTTAAATAATGCTCGAGTTTTTTTTAATTTTTTCAAATTTGTTTTATGTGATGCGTGCGTCATAAAATTCCCCATAAACGAGCTGTTAATATCCGTTATTTCTTTGATAAACATCCGAGCTTATAATCCAACTCTCTTAGCGCCTTACGATGTCTTACCGACCTTCTTGGAATATAAACGGAGTTTAAAATCATTTTTGACTTCAGGTCAGTCGTGTTCTTTAACATTTAAAAAAAAAAAAAACACCACAGAGGTTCAAGGTATTTCCATCACATATAAAAGAAAAAGAAAAATGAGGAGTTGGCTGCGAGAGCCAAGCAATACAATTACATACTGATGATGCACATCCAAAAAGCTCGTGTACGTTCACTTAATCCTTCAAAACATTATGCTTGGAACAAGACGCATTACCCCAGACGATTGATCTGAACTCGGCATCGCATATGCTTGCCGCTATCGATTCGGTTAATGCCCGTCCCCGTGGCGCTGTACCTCAGTAACGTAAGTAATAACGCAAAAGGCTACAAGATACGATCAGACGGCGAGTTCGACTACAGCAAAACACGCACGCAATCTCTGCGGCGTACCGTTCACGCCAGTGACCTTTTAAACGTAACGGAGACTTTAATTGCATTAGTGTTCTGTTGATTATGCAGTTGACAGGTGCTCGTGCTCTCAGCAGGATCAATAAGGAGAAGAGGAAACGAGACACGGCAACCTGATCTTTAAGGCTAGGTCAAGTGTGTGCGTTGTAAAAACACGCTTCGAGTTATTGCTTCTTTGTGCGTTAGCCTTAACTAACTCATCTCCTGATCCCTCGCTGACTATTCATGGACTCTTTGGCATTAGACGCCCGTGTGGGACGTCAGCATCGGCTGTGAGGAAAGCAGTAAACCCGGGGGTCACGCTAAAGACTTCTAGCACAGTGCTGAGTCCTCGAGTTGAACTCGTCGAATCCGATTGGTCGGTTGCGAATCGTAGGTTTATAATAGAGGCGCCCGTTCTAATACGTTACCGTTTCGTTTCTTATTCTACAGCTTACACCTGGTGGACGTTCCACACAATTCAATTCTCAAACAGATTGGGGGGATGAAAAAAAAAAAAAAGGGGGGGGGGGGACAGGGGGGGGGGTCTGTATCATGGCTGACCCTGTGCTCAGACCCGAACTTCCCCATAGGCTTGGATATGCAAAGAAAAGAATTTCACTGTGCTGTAACGCATGCGACAAAATAAAAGGTTTCTTTTTCTTAAAAGAAATAAATTTTAAAAAACCCCGACAGGTTATGAAGCGAATGTAGCGTCTTCGGGATCCATTTCTGTTAGCAGAGAAAAAAAAAAAAAAAAAAGAAATAGACAATACATCCGGCCGTATTATTTCCGACATGACGGTTACTCTGGTAATTTCTTGTTTACAGACACAGCCGTGCTGATATTCAGTATAACCACACTCTTGCGATATCGCTTTAAAAAAAATAATTAATAAATAAATAAATAAATAATACATATTCCGTCACTACAGGGTTAACGCGCCCTCCGTGCTTGGACCCCTAATAATTAAAACCCACATGAGGTGAGCGATTTGGAAGCCAGGCTAAACCTGTGTTCAGACTGCCGTGTTTACACAGACTGTCTAGCAGATAAACCGTCTGAAAACAAACTGCTGATATGGATAGTGAAGCTTCTTGCCAGCATTTCAAGGAAATCTGCTGAAAAATCTCTTGTTTACGGAGCGATCCGAGACCAGTTCGGACCTTTAGTTTAGAACGACCAGCGTTAGAAACTGGAGGCAGAAAAAGAAGACGGTGCCAAATTCAAACCCTGGAAAGTGTAGATTGAGAAGCTCTTTATGTCACGCAGCCCTGGGAGTGCATTTGGCTGCAGATGTGGATCGGGTCATATTTCTACATTAGGAATAATGTCATAACTCATGAGGAGTTTCCAGATTTTCTGATTTTGAGCTCGTCGTGACGGCAGAAAAGGGTCCACCTTTTAAACAGACAATTAAAATATGTTTAATGTAGAACTTAAATCAGCCATAAGCGAATCTGCTGGAAAACTTCTCCCATGGTGAACTCACTGACTTTGGAAAGGCTCTTGGGCAAGAACAGAAAGACATCAATAAAATTTAAATAAACAGCTTTAATCTAGAGAATATTTTAGAAATACTGTCCCGCCACCAACCCCACATTATCCATCCATCCATCCATCCATCCATCCATCTTCTATACCGCTTATCCTGCCTTCAGGGTCACGGGGAACCTGGAGACTATCCCAGGGAGCATCGGGCACAAGGCGGGGTACACCCTGGACGGGGTGCCAATCCATCGCAGGGCACAATCACATACACACTCACACACCCGTTCATACACTACGGACACTTTGGACACGCCGATCAGCCTACCGTGCATGTCTTTGGACTGGGGGAGGAAACCGGAGTACCCGGAGGAAACCCCCGCAGCACGGGGAGAACACGCAAACTCCGCACAAAAAGCCACCGTGCGCCCTTAAACACAATATAATAACAAGAAGGAACGTTAATAAAAATAAATAAATTAAAACCACCACAACACAGACAGTCTCCTTGTGCATACGTTATATATTTATAAGAAAATAAACATGGCGGTGTTACCGCTACCTCCTCAAAATTGATGATTTTTCTAATAACAGCATATTAAAACAGCCTCTAGGGTTTTATCGTGATCCGCTGCTATAATGGAGGCAAGTACATTAAACACGAAGCTCTCCTTCCTGAAAATTCCCCTCCCCCCCAATGTCTGAAACCTTAAAGTTAAAAAGCGCCGACACTGGAGACTCCTTCCATAAATATTCAACAAACTCATTTCTCCTTACGGAAAACGTTACCAAACGTACAATTACACACACATGATCTGTTTACGTGACGTGTCCGCCATAAACCGTCACTACAGAAACATAACGTGTTTGAACGAGTGCACATCATAGCGAAACAGACCCAGAATTCCTGGTGTTGAATCTCTTGCACGTGAACCCGTGTTCACCTTTGTCCGCATTAAAGCGCCGCAGCTAATCCTAGCCCATGCGTGACTAAATGCCTCTGTATCAGCAATGTATACGTTGAGTAGCACACTGGGTTTGAAATATTTACGCTAGATCTGGGCCAGAACCCAGACGATGCGAGCGCATGCCGTAGGACAGCATATTTATCCGTTTATTCCTGGCTGACCTAGCAGCTTCTTCTTATCTTCTTCCTTATAAATATACACAGTGCATACATCTTTATATTCCACTTCTCGGTGAGTAAGACTTTCGCTGCCAGACCGCTGCACTCATGGCTCTATGAGGAATGTACACAGTTTCCGTACATGTTCTCTTCTCATGCAATTCCTCCACAGACATGACTGCAATGATTGCATTCTTGGTTAACTCCCCAATACACATTGCTCTGTGTTCATCTCGAATGCCAAGTTTAGCATTACTCGAGAGCAATGCTTCTTGGTTTGAGTGCGATCGTGGAGATGGGGGTAAATATTTGGCAGGAGTAGTCGTAGAACTCTATTTACAGAGTAGAGTCACTTAATCCCTGGGAAATGAACAGCATTTACAAACACAATTTCTCTCAGACAAAGCCAGGGCTTCATCCATGACTACGTACCGGAGTGAGAGAAAACATACGTTTGTTAGTGTATAGTTCAGGCACTACATTCCCCTCACTATATTCCAACAAGAATGCCAGTACTAATCATCCACAAGTTCATATAACAACGATAAAAATCATCCCCTAGTCCGGTACATTCCAACAATAATAATAATAATAATAATAATAATAATAATAATAATAATAATGGTCTACGGAAGTCACTTTTTTTTATCATCATCATGGTAGTATAATGGACTAGTGAATGATTATTATTGTTGTTAGTACATAATTAACTGTTGGAGGATTGTTAATGAAGATTTTGTTGTTGGAATATAATTAAATAGTGATTTAATTATAAATCACTATAACCTCCCTGCCTTTTTTTTAAATTACTGTAGTGCATAATAGACTAGCAAATTATTAAGCAACAATTATAATAATTTTGTACACCATTCCATTATATCATATTCTAAACGACAG
>NC_071263.1:2672500-2710000 GCF_023375685.1 Ictalurus furcatus | reverse complement strand
ATCTGTTTTCTTCCTTCACCTCGTGCTTTGACAGGAGGTCTGACTCTCCCTCAGAGATTCTATAGGGAATTCTTTCTGCAGCCGTCACGCCAACTCTATCGTGTAAAGCCGCTGAAAAAGACCGAATGTTCTTTTACGTCATCAACGTCCTTTGCGAACTACCAAAAAAAAAAATCTAATGTTTTAAAGTCTAATTCAATAGATTAATTAACATTTTTACTCGCAAATTAAATGACAGTTGTTTCAGAAACCCTTTCAATAAAAATAGATGAAAAACTAAAACCAGTTCCTGTATAATTTCTTCTTTCATAAATCAGGCCTGCCATTTAAGAGGTGGAGAAACCGGTCGTCATGGTCACACCCAAACAAACGAGAAAAAGCCCCAAGATGTTCTTTTTACATTATAACAAGTTCAAACACAATAGCATGAACGGCTGTTAAATTATAACCCATGTCTCCTAAAGGAAACAACCGAGAACATGGTGTCCCCAAAGGCTGGTTTAATCCCATTATTGTTTTCTGTGCATACTGTATACACAAAATGTTTGAGGCAGACGATACACTAACATACCCATCGTTTCAATCGGATTCACACGATGATATTACAGATGTAAATTGCGGTGATTTAATAACACAATCTAAACAAAATGGAAAGCTGTGCCAAAGCTACAACGATCATGCGAAATAAACCAAAATTCTCTCTTATGAATTGGGAGAAACGGACACAGTGATGTCAGATGGCAAGGGCAAGACGTGCGTACGTCAGCAGACACAAAACGCAACTCGACGTGGCCTCAAAATGCACTCGCAAAACGCCGGGACAAAAAAAGCTTTAGCTCATCATGCACACTGCGTCTGGGACAAGCGTTTGTGCAGCAGATCCTCTGTTGTGGGGAATTCCACGCATTTATGTAAATCATGGGAAAAGTACATTTTCACAGACTTTTCACAGATTCGTCATTTCTTTTGCCTCCTCTGATCGGACGAGAGAGGATTTGGCATTTTTAAGAGTCGAGTCGGGTCAAATCGAGTTCACTCGGACCTGAGAGGGATTGCGGTGGGTGCTCGAACCCGCCTAAAGAACCGCACCAAGGAGAGAAATCAGTAAGCAGGTGTTCCTTTCAAACACGTACGTACTGTATGTGACCTCTGTTAGCTGCTCAATTAGCTGACCTCAATTATGACCTCAATTAGCTGCTCTACTCAAGATGCCATTCAAAAATAAAATATTTGCATATTGCCACACCCTTCATTTTAATTTTTCACAAACACTGTGTACACACAACAGTATCATACTAAAGCTCAAAAACATCCATGGATACTAATCAACAAGTCTCTCTCTCTCACACACACACACACTATTTTTGGCACAACACTACTGTAGCTATATGCAAAATTACCCCCCCCCCCCCCCAAACCAAAAAAAAAAGGTCACATGACTCACCCATTCGCCGTCTACTCCACTTCCGTTTCCGGAAACAGTCGCATTTACATCCTCTACAAAAAGAAAAATCAATACATCATAAACTCCAGGTGTTAGATAACTAATAAGTATGTAGTCTAATAAAATAAAAGTAGTCTGCTTATAATTTTATCTCATACTACTTAAGAGTTTCTAACGAACAGAGAGACGACACACCAGGAAACCCGAACGTAGGCCTACTAAATACACACATAAATAAATAAATAAACCACCTAATTCTTCTCGTTGTGCTCTGTTCGCGGTTGGGAGCCATTTTTTAAATGTTTATAAACATTTCTTTAACGCATTCCAACACTTCCATCGGCTGCAGTGTTCCAAACAAACCACTTCAATTAAACACCTCGAGGCCAATTAGCAGCCTCCAGGTCACGTGATCAAATCAGACGCCTCCTATTGGATATCATGGGCGATGGCTCATGTTTTGAAACATTCCGCAAAAGTCATCACTGAAATAACGCGATACTACATGAGGTAAAAGCTAAACTGGGTTTTAATATAAAGAAAAGTATATTTCTTTAATTGTCTAGTTCTGAGAGTTGGACAAAACGAGGGAAAGCGAGTGGTTTAAAATTCGGATAGTGCGGTTGTCCATGCTTTTAAACAAATAAATAAATACCTAAATAAATGAATAAATAAGCTGGGCGATGGAATAAAATGTCCACTTTTGTTTAAAGTGTTAATTAAACTATATTACATTTGACAAAAGTCATGTTTAATGTCTTGAAGGTCATCGTGAAATGTGAGAGATGTTGGGTTGCCATACTTCATCAAATACATCACCAATGCCCACTCGATTTTTTTAAAAAATAAAACATACTCCTAAATCCTCATCTCACCAAGGTCAGCAAAACAATCTTTTATAATAGTTATGAATACATCGCTGTAATAATAGGTTTGTTTTGTTTTTTAACGCACTTGAAGTTCAATAATGTTTCTATTTTGAAGGATAATTGTGTATCTGGCAACCCTATCTATAACGCCCTGTGCACTACTGTATGCAAGGCGTTGATTTTCACCTGCTTTTGGGATGCGGGGGAAATCACGCACATCAAGCAGAATGTTGTTTTTCATTACGCTTTTCCACCCTCATTTGCATGTATGAGCTGCATAAAACCCCACTTTTCCTTCACAACATACGTAAACAGCTGTAAACATCTGGGCCCTGAGTCTGCCTGTTTTTACACCCTTATGTAGTTTGGTGTAACAGTTGATGCTGGTCGATATTCTGAATCCAAAACTAAGTCCAGTCACTAAAACTAGTCAAGTCACATGAAATGCACGCGCTGGTTTTTAAACACGTCACACACTTCAGGCGTAGTGCTAGTGTTTTTATTCTGATACATGGTTTTTACACATGATTCATTTCTTTTCTCATTTTAATTTTCTAGGGATTTATTTATTCCATACTTGATTTTTCTCACACGATTCATTTATTTCACATATCTTTTGCGGCCTGTCGACAAACATTTAGTAGTGGAGACGTTGGCGCGAAAGCCGGACTCAAAGTCCCAGAATGCAATGCAGCTCGACGACGCTTGGGCTATAGTAGTTAGTGCTCTCTGAGATGACGAGCACGGTGGTGGTATGAGCATGAACGTCGAAGCTTTGGAAGCTGGTCTGTTTGATGAGGTGGTGAGAGAGCCGGGAAGGCTAAAACACTAAAGCGCCGCTGCATCACTCTTTGTACCGTCGGTAGACGTGCAGCGAGGGTTAAATCCCGCCGCACCACTTTCAGCAAGTGGTCGAATGGCATTGTGGGTAACGTAAACCATTAACCGGAGTGAAAATAAACCATGTCGATGAAAGAAGTTAAAACTAAAAAGTGTACTCAAGAGTTCTATCTTGGATGGCGTAGAAGATGACACGTTAACGATAACGATTAATATCCGAGTCGCTCATGGTGTATTTTTCCTTTAACGTTGCGTTGAAGCAAAAATCATTGCTTCACTGACTCACCTCATGTTTCGTGTGATGTCTGAGCAACGTGCGTCACTGCAGCACGTCATCAGCATTCATTCTGGACCCAAAACACATTCTTTATGAATTCAGAAGATTGTGTGATGACAAAAAATATGCAGTGACCTCCAGGCAATTTGAAATATTTCAAACAACAGCTGGAAAATGAAGCTTCATGACTGAAACAACATGCCATCTGGTAATACTCTCTAACGTTTAACAATATTTTGGACAGAGATGAATTAGAAGAAATGGAAAATAAGCTGTAACGCATGTATTTGAGTTTAATAGTGCATAATATTGTATAGGTCCACCTCGTGCCACAAAAACAGTTCTGAGCCGCCGAGGCACGGACTCCACGAGACCTCTGAAGGTGTTCTGTGTAGGTGTATCTAGCACCAAGACTTCAGCAGCAGATCCTTTAAGTACTGTAAGTTGCGAGATGGACATCCCACAGATGCTCGATCGGATCGAGATGTGGGGGATTTGGAGGCCGAGTCAACACCTTGAACTCTTTGACATGTTCCTCAAACCGTTCCCGAACAATGTTTCACTGTGTTTCGCATTATCCCGCTGAAAGAGGCCACTGCCGTTAGGGAATACCGTTACCATGGAGGGGTGTACTTGGTCTGCAACAGTATTTAGGTAGGTTGTACGTGTCAAAGTAACATCCACGTGAATGCCAGGAGACAAGGTTTCCCATCAGAACATTGCCCAGAGCATCACACGTCCTCCGCCGGCTCGCCTTCTTCCCATAGTGCATCCTGGTGCCGTCTCTGTAAGCCACCATGTAAGCCACACCCACACGATCTAAAAGAAAACGTGATTCATCACATCAGGCCAGTCCTTGACAGGCACCATTGTAATGAGATAATCAATGTTATTTACTTCACCTCTCAGTGGTTTTAATGTTATGGCTGATTGGTGTATTTCTGCCATAAACCGCTCAACATCTAGGTGTTTATATGCGAGATTTTTAGCTCTGTTAAAAGAAATATGTCAAAAATTGAACTAACTTAAATAAAAAAAATAAAATAAACCCCAGAAGAACTCTAGCTAATTCCCAACAGTTATAACTAATTAATGTGTACTCGAAGGTCAGAGGTTGTGCCACTGCTTCAGCACTGCTGCGTACCCCACTGACCCAGAAACCCTGATCCAGAGCACAAGGAATCCTTTGTCTTATATTCATTTGCATCTCAAACGTATATATCAGTCTCTCCTCGTATGTACAGTGCATATCTGGGATGTGACATATAAACACGTCAGCTTTAGATCTCAGTCCAAAAGAAAACACAGAGGATAGTAGGGGTCGAAAGCTGTATGAAAATATGTTTTGCTTAAATCTGAGTGAGTCCCAGATGACTCGTGCTGTAACAATAGCAGGATTGATGAGCGGGGTAAACAGCGGCTGATGCATTCGCTTTTTAACCTCTTTCGTGTGTCCAGCTGTTTGGTCATCTTTTAGTCATGGGTGTGTGTGTGTGTGTGCGCACATTGGGTCAGCAGCTCTATCCTGCCAAATGACACGCTATTAATCCCAGCTCTGTCTTTAAGGGAAGCGTTCAGGGGGAAATCCAACGTCACAGCTGCAGAAGTTTTCAGTTCTCCTCCCTCTTCAATCACGCATTACTTTTCCTGGCATCTTCGAAATAATTCGAACTCTGACTGAGTGTCAGAGATGTGCTGTTATCGGAAAATAATCAACAACTGGGCGGCAGGATAAAGCGGACTTCCTGTTCCCACCTAAATGGTGATCATTTTCCTGTAACAGCACATACTGAAGTGTTTTATTCCTCTTCTACCCCACTGAAGATGTTGGAAAATTTACAGCATCAGCTCTGACTGTTGCAAAGTTCCGACACTGGAGACTCCTTCCATACACGTTAATAAACTTCTCCTTACACAAACTCCTTCGGCACAAACTCCTTCGCCAGGTCACCAGAAACTCCTTCACCATATCAATGATTACACACATTTTTTATCCGTTTATTTGGAGCGTCTGCCGTACAAGTCCCCGTGAATGAGCTGTCTCCATAGCAACAATAACATATTAGAACAAGCGCATTTACATAAACCTGTCGTACTGTCAGAGCTGCCGTTCTAGACCTTTAGTCCCAGCCATCATGAGTTCCACAGTGACATCTGGATTTGGTAGAAACTGTAGAGACGGTCTGACCTTCTGAGCGTGTGGTAAATGAGAGTACGATTCATTCGGAATGTAAACGACTCGTACGGTTGGGATCCGATTCGTCGCCTGAAATGCATCAGCTGTGTTTGTCCAGGTGACACTGACGCCTGGAGATGAAGCTAATTGTCGGGATAATGTGGAACAGGAGGGAAAAAATGAACTTACGCGCTGCTCGACACGTACCATGGTCACAGATGAATGAATGAATGAGTTTAGAAAAGAAAAAAATGGATGGATAAACAAACAAACAAACAAACAAACCAATAAATGGACGGCTCGGTGCATGAAGAAATTAACGAAGGAATAAATGAATTACTTAATGGGCAACTGCCTGGATGGGTGGATGAATGAATGAATGAATGAAAGCTCCAGGCCCTCTGTGACCCAGTGTAGGATAAGCAGTACAGAAAAGGGATGTATGAATGAATGGATGAATAGATGGATCAATGAAGGCATAAACAAACACACAAACAAATAAATAATTAAATGGGTGGATGTACGAATGACACAAGGATAGATAGATGAATAAACTAATGAGTGAATGATTGAATAAATAAATGAATGAATGAATGGACAGCTGCATGGATAGATAGATGAATGAATGAATAAACGGATGAATGTACAAACACACAAATAAATAAATAAATGGAACAAGGAACAGATAAAAGAATGAATGAATGCACAGCTGCTTGGATGGATGGATGGATAAACAAATAAACAAGCAAACAAATAAATAAATGGATGGATGGATCACTGAAGGAAGAAATAAACAGATTTCTTCCATATTCCACATCAACAAACTGAGCACAGCCACTTTTATTCATTATACTTCATAATAAAATGTAAATAATTATACTGTATATTCGCCCCATTATTCTCCGTTATGATTATTAGGACTATCATGATTATTATTTCTGTGGCAAATTCTAGGTATTTAAAATAACGTCCCTTGTAATTCCATGTCATTTTCCTCCCCGAGCCGAGCCGACACCGCGTCAACATTTGACTTACGTTTTAAAGCCTCAATTTCATCCGTCATCAACGTTAGCGAGCTAAAACGTTCGCATCCCCTTCGACACGCTCGGATTGTTTCGTTTCAATGCGCCTCATTAAAGGATAGAACTTCAAAAAGTCCCAAGTCTTATTTAAGACATAACAAAGTTCAACAGGTTCAAACTCTCAGGCAGAGTGCTGCGAGCAGTTAAGAGACAATGAGGATCGGAAAAGGGAAGAAAAAAAAAAAAAGAAGAAAACGACTTGCACGTGAACTGAAGTAGAAAATAATGACCTTTCACACAGATGGAGAAAGAAAAAAAAAAAAAAAAAAGGATGTTAAAGTGATTGAGGGGAAAATGGGAGAGATTCCCAGAGAGAATCCCCCAATAAATATATATTTATATCACATTCCGAGTAATATTTCAACAAACCATATTTTGTTCCTTATGATAAAGAAGAACGGCATGCACACCCCAATGTCCTGCTGGATTAATTCATTCAGTGGAATTTTATTTACTACATAGAGCTTTTAACAATGGACAACAATGGCCACAAAGCAGCAAAAATCCGGATATAGGCTTACAGCAGCTACACACAGATCCCCAACGAGCAAGCCAGAGAGATGGGTGTGTAAACTTTTCACCCTTCCTCAGTACTATGGGTCAAATTCCAAACAACAGCCGTTTACATTGCCTTGTCTAACATGGTGTTCATTCCTTCATTCATTCATCCTGCTCGGGGTCGTGGATCCGGTTCAGTATGTTTAGTAAGGTAGGAGGAAACCGGAGAACCCTGAGGAAACCCACAGGGACACTTGAGAACATGTGGAACTCCATACAGACGGTAACCCGAGCTCGGATCGAACCATTAATCCAGGGGATCCCAAACTTTTCCAAATAGCATTAACATTTTACCGAGGCCCCTCTTTTGCAAGACGTCTTTAAAACACATTAAAAATACAGACTTCTGAATATATCCCCCCTTTTTTTAAATTAATAATTACCTCCTTCATCTTTACATTACATTAGGAATTGATTGTGTGTGTGTGTGTGTCTGAGAGAGAATCGTGTATTTATTTATTTTTCACACCAAATTGTTAAGGCCCCTCGGGCGCCCCCTGCCGGCCCCCACTTCGAAAACCACTGCATTAATCTACCCTATACGGATTGTTAATGACATACTGTATAAAACCTAATGATGATGTGTTTTCAGTATTAAATGTTGAATATTTACTGACATTACAGATATTTCTTGGATTTCTGGTTTCACTTTCACGCAGCTGCATGACGGGAAAAAAAAAAATCATGCTACCTCATACTGGAGGACTTATTCTACTCTGTGCCAGTTAAGTGTTAATTTAGATCGTGTTTACTTCCGGTCCCAAGTGTGTCGTCACACTCTGAGGCAGTGATAAAGCCTTGGATTTCCAAAGCGGTTTAAAAAAAAAAAAAAAAGAAAAAGAAAAGAAAAAAAGAGCGCTGCGTGAAACCGGATGATTTTCTGCACTTTTTTAAGTGCGCTTCAGGGGGATTTTTGAAAAGTTGTTTTTTTTAAAAAAAAAAAAAAGAAAAAAAAGAAAAGAAAAAGAAAAAAGTGGGCAGGGAGTGTGCTCGAGGTGTCTCGTGCGCTCTGACGCGCTCTCTCTGTCTGTCTCTTTTGTGGTGGGGAACCCGGGAACCATCCTCCTTCCATCCATCAGCCCTGAAGTTTAGCATCTGTTGCTTTTGAAAGAAGGAAGGAGGGCCAAAGAAAGAAAGAAAGACAAACAAAACGCACCAAACAAACAAAAACGGAAGATGCGTCTCGCGCGGTGAGGGCTCGGTGCGGGTCACCTGTTGCGGGAGAAAGCATGGGAGTGCTCAGCGCGGACCTGCGGGTCACCCTGCAGATTCTACCCGGCTTCTTCTCCAACTGCCTGTTCTTCGTGCTCTACGACTCGGTAGTGCTCGTGAAGCGCGTCGTGTCGCTCGTGAGTCTCTCGTGCGGCGGCGGCGGAGGCGCGTGGCAGCAGCGCATGTTGACCTCGGCCGGCGTGCGCTCCATCTGGAACAGCTTTCTGCTGGACGCCTATAAGCAGGTGAGCAAGTGAGCGTGCATGCACGGCGAAACGCCTGAATTCTACACACTCGATATAGGCTATAAAAGAGCGCACTTGTTCCAGGAGAGTGTGCCAAAAAAAAAACAACAACAAAGTTTCACAAAGTTGCACATGACATGACATTTACTGTACTGGCCAAGATCATGCAAGTATTCCAAAATTGTGCTTAACAAAACAATTCAGCATCTTGGATTTATCTTTTTAATTAAGCTAATTAAGTGTGCAAAAACTAATTTTTTTTTTTTCCCAGTAGATACTCAGTAGTTCAGCATGACATCATCATCCTGGATTTGAAACTGTAAATAAGTTGTCTGGATGATCTTTTAGGAGTCAGATTTACAGTAGCAAATATTCCAGTAGGTGCACCATACTTCATTATGACATGACCCTGCATGAAGGAAGTGTGCTAGAAAGTTTCCATGCATGCTGTAAATAACTTCCGGACGATCATTTATAATAACAGACAGAGCCAGCGAATATTCCAGTAGGTACGCAACAATTCGTCACGTCAACAACATCCTGGGTTTATTTTTATTTGATATGTTTGGCAAGACAGTTCCGGCATTTCGTCGTATATAGATTGTTTATTTTTAATTTATTTATTTATTTTTTTAAATGCCTGATACTGTACAAAAGTCTTATGCACGTTTTTAAAGCAAAGACGCCTTCAAAAATAATGGAAATAAAAAGAAGCGCCGACATTGAACAAAGTCAGTGTTTAATTCTTGGCCTTGAAAATGCGTCAGTAGTCTCAGGTGGACTGTTTCATACACTAGTTTTATACGGGAAATCGCATCGGTACGTTTTTTCCAAGAAGAATCTTTCTCAGAGTGTAGATAAGTGTTGAAATGACAAATACAATGGGATTCCAACAGTAATGGTATTTTGTGTCTTCTACACTCGGAGAGAGAAAGGTACCAGACTGTATCTGCATCGGTGCTGCACCTTTGTACCTTTACATTCTCTGTGTATCTGTAGTACGTCATTTAAAGTACATCACTGGATGATGCACGAATAAGATAACACCGCATGCACCTTGACAGGTAAACGATACACACTAAAGGTGCGGAAGGTGTGCTCCCGATGGTACCGCTCGAGCGACGAGGACTTGCGCTACACTATCTTTATTCCTGAGAGTCTATATCGTCGACTGATACTGTGATAACTGGATTAACTCGTTCAACTCACGTGACCAATAAATACAACTTTAACAATGTAAGTTTGAGAGCCAGTGTTCTAGGAGGTACCACTTTAGCACTAATCTGTACCTTGTTGGTGTACGGAGTAATGGTACCTTCTAGAACACTGCTTCTCAAACGTGTATCACGTTTATTTAAGTTGGATTTATTGTCGAGTTCTTACAGTTTAAGGTTTGACTTGGTCACGTGAGTTAAAGGAGATGAATCCAGTTATCACCAACTCAAAAATAACGTCACTTGGACCTGATGTTCACGAATGAAAAGCTCCAATAAGCAGCCAAAACATTATCGCATTCATTCGTCTTTAATTTATTTTATTCATTCATTTTTCATACGGTTCATTTACATGTGATTCATTCACGAGTGATTCATTTACGTATGATTCATTCACACGTGATTCATTTTCATGAGATTCATATTCATGAGATTCATATTCAAGTATTCGTTTGAATCAATCTGTAACCAAGGGTGGGTGTGGAATTGAGTGGTTTTTTTTTTTGTTTTGTTTTTTGTAATATCTAAACGATGCAAAAAGTTTGAGAACCCCTTTGTATTGTTTAGTGTAAACGTAGTGTCCGACTCACACACGTCCATAACGGGATGTTAAGAACCACCTCTAACGCTTAGCTGATGAAAGTCTCAGAGAAAATATACAGCACGTCCCTGAGATTCCCTTGATGGGATCACTTCGGTACCTTTTAATTCTAAGCGTCTGTACGTTCGCGTTATAAATGCTCCAAGGGTCACCGGCAGGCCTGCTTCCTGGTCTCTGATGGAGACCTTGTGGTAATAAGCTGTGGTTTAATGGAAATTCAGTGGCTGTAATGGACTGCTGTAGGCTGCATTGACTCTGCCTTATAAATATCCAGACAGAGCGCGACAATATTGCGGCAATCTGTATAATTTTTAGCACGAAAACAAACATTCCTTGTCGCCGGTGTCGTGTTATCAAAATTTCGTACCTTTTAATATATCCGGAAATGAGTATTATTATTATTTTTAAACGGTTTAGGGTACATAATTACCTTTTAGAGTGAAGCTTAAAATGTACCCTACTAAAGGTGAAATGCACAAAAGGTGTACGCTTGTGGGTTCCACCTGAGCGACAAGGAAAGGTACAGTTAAGTACTCTTTATGTTTCGAGAGCGTGCAATAATTCCGAACGACGACAATATCCTGGATCGGAAGCACTCTCCGAAATAAAGGCACCAAACTGTTTCAAACTTTTCCTCATCGCTGGAATACTGTGATACTGTCAAGGCCACGTCTTTTGTACTTATAGTGTGTATTTTTATCCGTCTGAAAATGCTTTAACAGGACCTTAAAGACCTACTGTAGAGTAAGGCAAGGTGCTCGACATGCACGTTAAAGGAACGTACAGTTTAATGCCTTTATTCCCAAGAGCGCCTTAGGGATTTGCGTATTTTATTCATTTCTTTACATTTCAGCTGTTTAGTGTTAGAGGTTGAGTTGTACTGTGGTTCATTTGCGTGTCGAGTCTTTCCAGACGTCAGATCGTTTCCACTACGCCATATTTGGTAGCCATTTGGTTTGCGTTTGAAGCACGCAAAGCGATTTCTGCTTCTCGGCCTAAGTTAAATCCGTTCAGTAGGAAGAATGACGGACTTTGATCTCCAGACAGTCAATGAACTCGCGGGACACGGGACGATGGCCTTTAAATTTGTTGTAAAAGTCTGGGTCTCCGCGAATGTTACTTTTTAACCCGGACCCGGGGAGCGATTGCCTAACAGACCGTAGTAAGTTGTACCCGTGCCAAAACGAATACTTTGAGCATCCTCCTCATTTAAAGACTGTCAGGTCGTTACTGCGCCGAATTCCCCGGCCGACGGTGGAAACGAAGCCAGACGTCGGTTCTTATTACGTTCTAGATGAGGATTAGTCGCTTTGGTAGTTTGTCATTTCTTCCAGAGATTTCCCTCGCTTCTGACGTCTTCGTTAGGGATCTAAATCTGGATTTCTGTAAATCTGCTTTGTGACAGAGTTCCATGTTAAATGAGATTGACTTGAACAGGTACTGAGAGTCGTTTGCCGATGGCTGCTAGTCGCTAGGTCGTTACGTGCTAGTCGCTAGTCGTTACGTGCTCGGCTTCATACTAGTTACGTTCTCGGATCAGCAAAGCAGGTTAACTGTACTAGTCCTTCCAAGTTTTATTTTTCTTCATAATATCTCATGCGAGGTCGTACATTACAGGATACGACGAAACCACGGTTAGCATGTTTCCGCCGTTAATTTTTTTTTTTTTTTTGGAGAATTCAGTGAAGGTAGGAGCGAACGTTTGGAGCGGGGAACTGAAGAACGGTCGGATGTCGCGCAGCGTAGGATCGAGTCGACGTTTGAGATTCGTCATTTACAGTGTCGTGCCTAATTTTAGCAAAGAGTCCGAAAACCTCAAATCAAACGTTGCCTGCTGCGCTGTTGCTTTGTTTGCTGCCGTCACTGAAATCATGGCTGCGTGTCGTAGAAACTGACCGGTCGCTCGCTGCTTGCTAGTAAACCAATCAAGCCACACGTCGACCAAATGAATCAAGTCGGATGTGTAGAGTGAACGTGTGTCCGTCAAATGCACAGATTTAAACAAGCCTCCCTGTTAGTTTATACCAAAATCGCATTCTAAAGTATCTAAATTACGAGACGAAGAAATCCAGTGCTGAACGAAATGAACTCTGTGATTGCAGGTGAAATTGGGCGAGGCGGCTCCGAACTCTAAAGTGGTGAAGGTTCCCGGGATCTCCGGCTGCCAGTGGAGCAGCGAGGATGGAAAGACGACGGACGAGTGTCGCCTGTTGGACTTCGAATCGTCCGATCGGCCCTTGGTGGTCAACTTCGGCTCGGCCAGCTGACCCCCGTTCGTGAACCAGCTGCCGGTCTTCCGGAGGCTGGTGGAGAACTTCTCGGACGTGGCGGACTTCCTGCTCGTCTACATCGACGAGGCTCACCCGTCTGACGGATGGGCGGGCCCACCCATGGAACTTTTCCCGTTCGAGGTGAAGAAACACCGCAGCTTGGAGGAGCGCCTGGTGGCGGCGCAGAGGCTCGTCGAGCATTTCTCTCTGCCGCCGCAGTGCCGGCTGGCGGCCGACTGCATGGACAACAACGCCAACATGGCGTACGGCGTCGCCTACGAAAGGGTGTGCATCGTACAGAAGAATAAAATCACTTATCTGGGAGGGAAGGGTCCGTTTTATTACAACCTTAAAGATGTACAGAACTGGCTTGAACGGAGCTACGGGAAGCGGTAATCTTTGCTGAACGGTGGAATGGTTTATTTTTTTAATAAAGGACAAAAAAAAAAGAAAAAAAAAACAGATGACGACACTTTTACACCTCTATTGCCTCCGATGGCGACGTGAACTCTCTGGAAGTCGTCCGAATTCTCTGAAGATCATCGATGATCGTGGGCGGAATCCAAACATTCCTACCTTCCTTTTTTATAAACAACGACTACAGAGACTAAACCAAGCATTGCACTTCGACTTTTATACTTTGATAGGATGTCTCTGACAACAAACCTGTGTATGCACTATAAACACCTATAAACACTATCGATATCCAAGTCATTCGCATTAATAGTAGTATTACGGCGTGTAATTCTTTTACGCTAAATAACACGCATCACTTTGCAGAACCAAATTGCCGATCCCAGAAGAAAGCACAAGCTCACATATAGAAGAAATATAATTTATTTTTATCGATGTTTATGTTTGTGGTTTTAAATATGTGACATGTTTACCTCCGGCGGTTTTTTCCCTCCATGTTTGAAGTTGACAATCACGCCTATTACTTGCCATTGTAGCCGTATTATCAGCTTTCGCACGCCCGATTAACGCTTTAGCACATCTGCCCCAGTGGAAAAAAACAGTCTGAACCTGGCTAAAACCCAAATATGCTAATTTGTTTGTCCGTTTGTCCATAATGTTCTACATAGAACCCTTCATCATAGGCGTTTTAGAAAAGGTTCTTTTGCAAGTGTTCACATAACCTTTGAAGAACCTTTTATTATATATGTGTGTGTGTGTGTATATATATATATATATATATATATATATATATATATATATATATATATATATATATACACACACCATAGGTTATTCACAATAGAATATAGAAAACATATCAAATGTTTAAACTGAGGAAATATGCCATTTTAAGAAAAAAAACTAAGGTCATTTTGAATTTGATGGCGGCAACACGTCTCAAAAAAGTTGGGACGGGGCAACAAAAGGCTGGAAAAGTAAATGTTAATAAAAAGAAACAGCTGGAAGAACAAATAATTAGGCTACTTGGCAGCAGGTCAGTAAGATGATTGGGTATAAAAAGAGTATCTTAGAGAGGCGGGGTCTCTCAGAAGTAAAGATGGGATGGAATCTGGATGGAAGCAATACAGTATGTTGCTCTAAAACCTGTATGTACCTTTCAGCATTGATGGTGCCTTTCCAGATGTGCAAGCTGCCCATCCCATAAGCACTAATGCACCCTCAAACCATCAGAGACGCAGGCTTTTGTACAGGGCGCTGATGATAAATCCGGACGGTCCCTCTCCTCTTTAGTCCTCTTTAGTTTAGAGGACACGGCGTCCATGGTTTCCAAAAAGAATAAAAAATTTCGATTCGTCTGACCACAGAACAGTTTTCCACTTTGCCTCAGTCCATTTTAAAGGAGCTTTGGCCGAGAGAAGACGGCGGCGTTTCTGGATCGTGTTCACATACGGCTTCTTCTTTGCATGATATAACTTTAACCAGCGTCTGTGGATGTCACGGTGAACCGTGTTCACATACGACGGGTTCTGGAGGTGTTTCTGAACCCACGCAGTGATGTCCATTACAGAATCACGCCTGTTTTTAAATGCAGTGCCGCCCGAGGGTCCGAAGATCACGGATAATTTCTCCAGATTCTCTTAATCTTTTGACGATATTATGTACTGTAGATGATGAGATATTCATAGTCTTCGCAATTTAACACGGAGGAACATTATTCTGAAATTGTTCCGCAAATCATAGACGCAGTTTTTGGCAGATTGGTGAACCTCTCTCCCATCTTTACTTCTGAAAGACTCCGCCTCTCTAACATACTCTTTCTATACCCAATCATCATACTGACCTGTTCCTAATTAACCTCCAGCTGTTTCTTTACAATAACACTTCCAGCCTTGTGTTGCCCCCGTCCCGACTGTTTTTGAGACGTGTTGCGGCCATCAAATGAAAACTTACCTTCTCCCCCCCCAAAATGGTACATTTCCTCAGTTTAAACACTTGATGTGTTTTCTATGTCCTATTGTGAATAACATACTGAATTTCGCACAGCGTCCCAACTTTTTTTGGAATCGGGGTTTGTATATGTAAGAGTTTTGAAAGATATTTCTGGAAATGCAGTTTCTATGAAGGCCATAAATACACGTATAATGACCTATAAACACGTTCATAAGACTTTATATGTGTTGTAATTGTTCAGGAAGCTGTATTACACTTTACAGCAATGACTACGATGCCTTATAAGCAGAGCTTGTAACGCGAAGAAACGGTCGTGGTCAGCTGTGGGCTTGGTTATTCAATCTTTATTACTCTAAGGATGATAACAAAATAAATAAATAAATAATCGATCTCATTTTACTTTCGAGCTCATAATTACAACTTATTATAAAGCTTGTGTCAAAATACATCCGTCAACATTTTACGCTCAGTGACGATTTATGAGTATATATTTGCCAATACTAGTACAAAGTAAAATCTATAACTGAATATAACATTTTTAATAGATAAAATAAAGCGTACAGCATAGCAAAGGTTGCTACAAACTGTAATGCATCTCATAGATAACAACCACGCATAATTACTTGGAAATATATCATGTCATGAATGTATTTATGGCCTTCATCATAGAGAATGTTACATATACGTATATATTATATTCAGCGAAAGGGAAAAGAAGAAAAAAAAGAAGAGAAAACTGGTTCTAGATTTGATTCAAAGCAGGTTTTTTCCTCACGGTTTTGCTTAAACATTGCATTTTGACGGTGATTATTTATGTCCAGACATGCACGCACACATACACACACCTACAGACGCTCGTTTGTGTCAAAGACAAACCGGCGTGTGAATGAAGACCACTGACGAAAGGATCCTGCGTTCCTGTCTGTGGTTGGATGGAACATCACACCTCTTTGTCCGGACCTGAAATGAGCGTTCCTGTAGATACACCCAAATCAGCTTTGCGTATTTACTAACATTGCATTTATTTTTCTCTCCCCGATGCATGCTGTGCACCCGGCTGCTTCCTTGCAAGTATACAACAATAAAGCTCAAACGTTTGCTCCCGATTCTCCGAGTTTTCGTCTTTCTTCCTAATTAGGTCAGGGAGAGCTTTAAGGAGAAGTCGGAGTTGGATCGGTGACGGATGAGCAGAGGGGGGGAAAAAATTCCAGAAGATGCCATCCTTCGCGTGATCGTAATCAATGGAAAATCAGGAGAGCACCAACGTGAGAAATTACTACGACATAACATCCGATGGGTGGAACCCATTGGGACGTGTGTTAGTGTGGGCGTGTTTTTTATTTTATTTTCCATTAAAACGATGTCTGCAGGCATGCTCTCGGTGATGGGTCTGAACATGTGCAGCACCATCTGAAACAGTGTGACGCCAAGCCTCCTGGCTGAACTTTTCCACCTCGGAGGCTGCCAAATAACCTGAAGAGCGAAGACTTTAGGAAGAACATGTCCCGCAGAAACGCCGCGAAACAGAAACCCTAGTCGTGGCCGTGCGTTGTTTATCCGAGCGGAACCGGTACGCTGGAATCGCAGAGGTTTACATTCACGGTGTTAGAACGTAGTGAGCAGCGACGCTGCCAACACCACGGATGAAGGTGGTAGGGCACGGGCTCAAAATAACAGCAGCAGTCCAGGAAAGATTCTCACGCTATATATTTTAGGAACATAAACCCACACTGGACAGATTCCTTATTTTCTTCTGACCCCCCTGGAGTGAGGAGGGGGAAAACCGACTCCAATTTATTTCTCTACAGCAGAGACATAAATGGCTGGAGATTGCCAAAACAGTCTCTATAAATTAAAACAAAATGTTGATGCAATGTTTAAATGGGGGACATTTTTTGTCCTAATGTATACAACACGTTATTTGATTTGGATGGCCGACATCTTAGTGAAACTAAATCATGCCTGCTATCACTATCGCTTATGAATCAACTCAGAGTCTCCCTGGGAGATGCTGAACATTATAATCATTCCTACTCCACCCCTTTTGTGTCATGGAAATCTTTGAGGAAGTCACCACAGAACGGAAAGATATAAATAAAATTGAAAAAAAAAAAAAAAAAGAGAGAGAGAGAAGAAAATCTAAATGAAAGGCACTTGTGTTTGTCTCCAGCGGTATTTCCAGTTGGTGTATTTTTCTTTTCTTCATATTAAGCCCCGGACACTGATGAATGTGAGGAAAGAGGCGAAAGAGAAAGTTCTCTTTAACCCTTTAAACCTGCCGTGACTATTTATACAGGAACACCTGCATCGCTTTCATGCAATTTAGCCAATCAGCCAATCACGTGGCAGCAGCGCAACTGTACAAAATCAAACCGATACAGGTCAAGTGCTTCAGATAATGTTCACGTCAAACATCAGAACTGAATGAATACTAATAAACACGTTAACTTTGACCGGACTGGAAAATGCTGATCATTCGGGGTTTGGTAGAATGGTGCGGAAAACAAAAAACATCCGGTGAGCGGGAGCTCTGCTGGCAGAAGCGCCTTGTTGATGAGAAAGATCAGAGGAGAACGGCCAGGGTGGATCGAGACGAAGGCTACAGGAAGTCAAATAACCACTCTTTGCAAGCGTGGTGAGCAGAAAAGCATCTCGGAATGCACGTCATGTCAAACCATGAGGCGGACAGGCTACAAAAACGTCTGTTCATCGAAAATTCGCCAAATCGTCTATTATATCTTCTTATTAAAAAAAAAAATGATTATTAATAAGCGCATTGATATAAACCTGTGATTTGCATCTGCTCTACTGTCGGAGCTGCAGTTATAGAAAAATGAATCAACACCGACCCTTCTGACCAATCACAATCCAGAATTCAGGATTACTAGAGTGACCAACACACCTTCCTCAATCATATACAAACCTGAATGATCTCTCTGCGTGAAGCTTACTGTGTGCGTTAGATTTATTTTTTGGACATCCATCATTATTTCCCTCCCTACACCTCACACTTACCCGTATAGCGATCCGTCGCTCACATAGTCCGTCCCATGAGCTAATTTTGGCTCTGGATGAAAAGTGGAACATCAGTATTCAGGAAAACGTCTCGGCTTCACAGACCGCAGTGAATAGCGTGCTGGAGAAGTGCAGTCCGTGTTCCTGCAATCAGAACCCGTCTTCTCTCTGGAGCATC
Source organism: Ictalurus furcatus (assembly GCF_023375685.1). NCBI lineage: Eukaryota > Metazoa > Chordata > Actinopteri > Siluriformes > Ictaluridae > Ictalurus > Ictalurus furcatus. The sequence goes on along the minus strand of NC_071263.1, from coordinate 2,691,652 downwards.
GTCTTCCCGGACACAGAGACTCCGTACAGACTACTGATGCAACTTCCTGTTCATGCAGTCACCAAAAACTGCTTCTGAAACCACGGATCCTTCTACAACGGTATCTCAGGGCTGTACGATAACACCAAAGAGAACCATAAATAAACTAGAACTATAAATACATTAACTTGCGTGTGTATGATGTATTCTCACATCATTTTTTTTAATAGTTAAGTAAAAAATAACCCCTGTTAGTACATTAAAGGGGGGGGGGGACAAAACACTTACCTCGTAAGCATCCATCTAGCACCCTTAAGTGTTCTTTGATTTGTCCTTCTGAAGGCGAACTTTCAAAGTTCCTACGCTGAACTTTGAACTTTTGAACTGCTTATTCAAGTTTTGTGAATAAGGGAACCTACCTCTCTCAAGGAGGAAGTCTTAACCCTTTAATGTATGGTTTTGCTACATGGTAACAATTCATTTAGCTCTACAAAATTAATATTTTCCTATGTACCTGAAAAAAGGGGGCTTTAACTTTCACATAATAATAATAATAATAAAAAAAAAATGCCACGTCACATGACCAGGAAGTGCTGTTTGCACTTCCTTTTCTGCAATTACACGGCATGGTGAAGGACTTCATCGAAGGGCTTTCGGAATTTGATTAATTGAAAGGAAAAAACCAAACAAACCCCGAAACGCTATCTAAGTTAACAGTAAATTTTTGTCATTTAAATCGGTTTATATATTTTGAGTATTCTGTTAAATTGTATAATGCAATTGTTGCCATGGCAACAACATTAGCGAAAATTAAAGCCTTTCTAAACCCTTTTGTTTTATTTTTTTTTAATTGGTTTGTCCCTTTAGAGAACTTTTATTATGTAGAACCCTACATGAGAGGGTTTTCCCGTTGAGATCCTTAGGAAGCAAGCCGAGGAACCTTTCGAGGAATCAATTACAACCGTCGTTTATTTTATTCATCTTCATTAAGCACTAATCAGGCTCGCTGATGAAAATAAAACACACGGTGTTTATCGTAAACACATTATATGGTGTTCTGGTGCATTTTTCGACTGGTGACCCGGTGTATCCCGGTGTATTCCAGTCTCAGGAATCGGATCCACCATGTCCCAGACAAGGATAAAGTGGTTACTGAACATGAATAAATGATTCATGGGCCTCTGAATGAACCGTCAGTTCTGTATGGTCTAAAGTTCTCTGAGGACAAATAACATTTCTTCATTTATTCCAAAGCACATCTTTACGATAAACTGTCTCTGCGCCATAGGCATTCCTATGTTCTAGGACGTTCTAGATTCCTGTCCATGCTTGATAGTCGTTCGTCTTATTGAATGCAATGATGACGTATGAAGTAGATTAAGAATAATCGGGCTTTGCTTAAAAGGTGCTGCCCTGGTACTCCATAAACAAACCTCACTTCAATGCTTAAGAGAGCACAGAGTAGTGAACGCTCTTCATTGGGCACGCCGTCGTTGACATCAGAGCTTTGTCTGATCGCTTTTAACTTAATTCTGACTTCAAAAACCATCTGCCTGAGGAGAAAGCCCATGCCCAAACATGCGCACCCAAAATCGCAACGTGCACGCTAAACGCCTTCAGTCTGAAATGACACGATTATGAAAAGAATATCGTGGGACTATTGTGTTGGAATTAACAGAACAAGCGAGGAATTTCCATGTTATTCAGAGCCTGTGGGTCCACTCTGCTGCTCCAGCTACCGTGGCTTCCAGTGTGTCATGAACATCTCGAGGAGCATATTTAAAAACACTTGCATGTGAACATGGGTGTGGTCCGCTCTTCTGGAGAAACGAGGCCCTCAGTATACCAGGCATTAACGATTTAGGAATTCAGGAGTTTAGGGAAAGATTGTCATGTTTATTGTATTATGTTTGACTTACCTTCTTTGACATGTCACTCAGGATCAAACCTTTATCTGATCATTTTTAACCCAATTCCAACTTCAAAAACCTTCTTTCCGAGAAGGAATTCCATGCTCAAACCTGTACATACAGAATGCAAGACGCGAGGAAAATACAGTGGGTTGCGTAACTATTCTCCCCGTTGAACTTGTCCACATTTTGTAGTGTTACAACCGGGAACTGAAACGTTTATACCAATAAACGATATAATAAACCAATAAATTGGTACAAACATTTGGTGACACAATTAGTTGACCTGAGTGCAATTAAAGTGTCACGTTTTGTTAATATAAATACACCTGTTCCTGGAAGAACCTAGAGTTTGTTCGAGAACATACCTGAGCAAACAGCGTCATAAAGACCGAGCAGCTATCACAACAAATCCAGAACAAAGTTCTGGAAATCAATGAGCTGTTTAAAAAAAAAAGACAAACAAAAAAACTTTTGCTTACAGGAAAAACAAAAAGTCCACCAAAAGTCAGAACCAAGTAAAGAGAGGATCAGCCAATAAAAGCAACCGAGGGAACAATGGTAACTCTTAACACGATGCTACCACCACCATGTTTCACTGTGAGGATGGGGGTTTAATAAGTATTAATATCCTCTGTGATATTAATACTGATAGAACCCATGATGTTATTAGAACCTTAGGGTTTGATTGTGAATATAACAGTGCTCATCATGCCGAAAACCCCATCCCGGCAGTGAAACATGGTGGTGGTGGCATCATGTTAAGAATTACCATTGTTGCTTTTCTTGACTCTTTACCCAGTTCTGGTGGACTTTTTGTTTTTCCTGTAGGCAAGTTAGTGTTTTTTTTTTAAAAAACCGATACCTGACTCTCTTCCAGAATTTTGTCCCGGATTTGTTGTGATGGCAGCTTGGTCTTCAGGATGCTGTTTGTTCATGACAGCTTGACCTTTACAGACCACATTTCAACAACTGCACGATCCTGTAGGTTCATTCCGTACATCATCAAGAAAATCAGACCGTATCTCACCGAACAGGCTACACGGATACTAGTCCAGGCGCTTGTCATATCAAAACTGGACTACTGCAACGCACTACCCTCGGGTCTCCCAGCCAGCTCCATCAAACCCCTTCAGATGATTCAGAATGCAGCAGCACGCCTCGTCTTCAACCAGCCCAAAAGGACCCACCCTCTTCATCTCCCTCCACTGGCTTCCTGTAGCCGCCCGTATCAAATTCGAGGCCTTGATGATCACGTACAAGACCTTGTCTGGAACAGCGCCCCCTACCTCAACACTCTCCTGAAGGCTTACGTTCCCTCCCGCAATCTGCGATCCGTTAACGACCGACGCTTAGAAGTGCCTACTCAGCGTGTCTCAAGGTCCCTTTCCAGAACCTTTAAACTAACCGTCCCTCAGTGGTGGAATGAACTTCCAACCTCAATCCGGACCGCAGAATCTCTCACCGTCTTCAAAAAAACAGCTAAAGACCCACCTCTTCCGTGAACACCTAACTAACCCCTAAGATGTCAACCCCCACATTATTTATTAAAATAAATAAATAAATAAATAAACAATCTGAATCTCTGGCTCTTACACCTCTACTCTGCGCACTTTCCTTCACTAGAACTCAATTATAAATCTTGCATTGCAGCACGACTTGTATTGAAAGATCATTTGTAAGTCGCTTTGGATAAAAGCGTCCGCTAAACGAATAAATGCAATGTAATGTTCAGGTATGTTCGCTAACAAACTCTGGGTTTTTCCAGGAACTTGCTGATATATTAATAAAACACCACAGAATCTTACTACCATACAGTGATGTGAATAACACTCTGGGTCCTCATAACAAGTACCACGGGTTTTACCAACACCCTGAGGTTGTTATAATACCCCAGGGAGCTATTACTTTGGAGTACTTAACAAGCAAGATTTTAAATTTTTTTTCCTACTAACACTTATTAGTGCTCGGGGTGCGTTTACCGGTGGCATAGGCGGGAATTCATTTCTGGATTGTATAAGGAAATACTAAATAAAATTACCACATGATCTGCACAATTAAATTGGAGTGGTGATGGCACTAACCCTTTTTTTTTTTTTAGTCAATTAAGGCAGCAATAGTAATACAGGAAATGGCATATTTCCTGTCAGATCCATCCTTCTTCAGTAAACCTCCACTACTTCATCAGGTGTCACCTCGGATATCACGGAGTCCCCAGAGTGTAGCAGTGTGCCTAGCAGCTATCAAACAGAAATGGAGGAAAGAAAATCACAATCCTGATTGGTTAATCCGGCTTCTGGCCATAGCAATAAAATGTGATCGAACGAGCTAAGAGACGCGTCTGTTTGACGTCTGGGATGGTCACGCATCACGTGTTAGCGCGAACAGAGAGATGCTAATGGGATTAATTCGAGTAAAGATCTAATAATAATCGAACAAATTTGCATGTTAGTCGGACTGGTACATCGGACTAGTTCCGGTAATCCGTAGTTTCGCAAGTCACCCGATAAGTCCGCCGGTCCACTTAAATATCAGCATGAAACAGCGTTTTATTGTTAGCGACGTGAAGAAGACCCGAGCGTGACGCTCACACACGGACCGATTTGATTGCGTTTTGCATAGCAATGACCTCAGGGCCTGTGGCTCGGTCCCGCTCGGAAAAACAACACAAGCTCGGTAATGCTGCTGTAACATCCAGCGATGAAAAGGGAGCCTGTGTTTACAGAAATAATATCGGGTGACTGAAGTGTTGTTCCACTTCCTCGGTGCAGGGGAGCGTTTGGGAGAACCACGGCATTGTGCTGAGACAAAGCAACACGGGGGAAAGAAGCAAAGCTCCAGTCATGCTGCTCCTCCTCCTCCACTGGGCACCATCAGCAGCATTCCTGCTGCCCTCAATCTCACTCACACACACACACACACACACACACACACACACACACACACCCCCTAGAGGGCACTGTGTGCTCAAATCTGGTGTCAGTATATTATATTCAATTCTTTGTCTCATGTAGACAAACATATTTCAGTCTTAAAAAAAAAGGTTAAAGATAATAATAATAATAATAATAAAAACATTATTTATATAGCACATATCATACATATTTAAAATGCACCTCAAGTAAAAAAAAACAAATTAAGTAACGCTAAAGTACTCAAAAATAAAATATACACAAATAATAAAAATACAAATAATATCAGTGACAGAAAAAAAAACAAAATAAAAATTAACATAATAAAAGTAAGGGAAATAATTATAGTGTATTAAATAAATAAACCATTAAAAAAAAAAATCTGTAACAGCTCTGTAACAGCTTATTATCTAAATACAGTGGTGCTTGAAAGTTTGTGAACCCTTTATTTATAAACATTATTTTTCTTCAATTAAACAAAAGAGACAAACATATCATACTTGGTGATTTATTTACTGAACGTCTAGGATTTGCAGATTCATTCGAAGGTGAAATTAGAGTGGGGTGTTTTCAGTCAATGGGATGGCAATCAGGTGTGAGTGAGCGTCCTGCTTTATTTAAAGAACAGGCATCTATCGGAGTCTGATCTTCACAAGACGTGTTTGTGGAAGTGTATCATGGCAGGAACGATGGAGATTTCTGAGGACCTCAGAAAAAGAGTTGTTGAAGCTCATCAGGCTGGAAAAGGTCGCACAACCATCTCTGAAGAGTTTGGACTCCACCGATCCGCAGTCAGACCTATTGTGTACCGATGGAATAAATTTAAGACCATTGTTGCGCTCATCAGGAGCGGAGACCAAGAAAGATCTCTCCAAGAGCGAGACGTGTAATAGTCCACGAGGCCACAAAGGAACCCAGGGTAACTTCTAAACAACTAAAGGCCTCTCTCACATTGGCTGATGTTCGCGTTCATGAGTCCACCATCAGGAGAACACTGAACAACAATGCGGTGCTTGGCAGGGCTGCAAGGAGAAAGTTACTGTTCTCCAAAAAGAACATTGCTGCACATCTGCAGCCTGGAGTCTAATGAAAAAATGTTTTGTGGATGAACGAGACCAAAATACAAATTTTGGTTTAAATGAGAAGTGTTCTATTCGGAGAAATGAAAACACTGCATTCCATTATAAGAACCTTATCCCGTCTGTGAAACACGCTGGTGGTAGTGTCATGGTTTGGGACTGTTTTGCTGCATCTCACCAGGAAGACTTGCCATCATTGATGGAACAATGAATTCTGAATTATACCAGCGATTTCTAAAGGAAAATATCAGGTTCGTGAACTGAATCTGAAGAGAAAGTGTGTCATGCAGCAAGACAACGACCCTAAACACACAAGTCGTTCTACTAAAGAATGATTAAAGAAGAATAAAGTGAACGTTCGGGGACGGCCGAGTCAAAGTCCTGACCGTAATCCGATAGAAATGTTGTGGAAGGACCCGAAGCGAGCAGTTCATGTGAGGAAACACACCAACATCCCAGAGTGGAAGCTGTTCCGTACTGAGGAACGGGATAAAATTCCTCCGAGCCGATGTGCAGGACCGATCAACAGTTACCCCGAACGTTTATCTGCAGTTATTACTGCACAAGGGGGTCATATCAGATACTGAAAGCAGAGGTGCACATACTTTTACAACTCACAGATATGTAATATTGGATCATTTTCCTCAATAAATAAATAAATAAATAAATAAATCAATGACCAAGTATAATTATTTTTGTCTCATTTGTTTAATTGGGTTCTCTTTGTCTAGTTTTAGGACTTCGATACTTGACGTGGGGAAAGAAAAAAAAAAAAGTGCCAGTACTGCCCAGACGTTGGCGTGTGTATCGGCCGGTATCGTTAATCGGAAATTTGTTGCAGGTAAACACTTTATTCAGAAAACCCACTGAAAGTAGCACGTTTAAGTAGAAACAACACAAAATGGCCGCCAGAATTGTGACTTTTCTCCCCTTATGTGAAACACGCCATCGCTCACGTTTAAGTCTGATCATGTTTTACGTTTAGTGAATAAGAACCTCAGCGTTCGACCTCACTGCTTTTGTTTTGTTTCGTTTTTTTAAGATGACGACCACTAGAAAAAAAAAAAAAATAGAATAATCACATTGTCTCTGTGGAGATTTCTCTCTGATGCGCCACGGTTCGCGGTCCTGCCGTGCAGCATGCGCTCGGCTCTTCGTTACCGCGGCAAAACAACACACCGGTAATAACACAGACGCGGGGTCGCGGTCCCGAGGCTTCCAGCTGAGACGAAGCGGGGACGGCGACTCTGACCTCGCGGCCTCACACTTTGTACGTTTGTTCTACGATCATAATTAACGATGATTAGTTTTTAGATGTTCTTCTCGCATTTATTCCGCGCCCCGGTTCTCCGTGTGGGAACAACAGACGAGGAGAACAGAATTGCGGAAAAGGTCACGCCAGCGAATCCTTCGGTTTCCCGACCGGTGATGCATTAGAGTTCGAGCTCTAATTTACACGGAACCCAAAGGTCAGCGTACGGCTGAGGAGAACACGCCGAGCTGGGAATACACTAAACTTAACAACACCCCGGATAAATAAATGATTCGACTTGAAACAACAAGGCGTGTGAGGAAATAAGACGGCACGGAATCGATCTCCCATTCCTAATGAGTGCGGGACTTTTAAAGGGGTGGAGTTCGGATTAAAGACGGAGGTAAACAACGAGACCAACCTCATATACACAGAGCTGTAGGATTGAGTCTGGAGTCTCCAGGTGTGCTGCTGTAGGAGAATAATCGACGACGGGTCACAGAGAACCGGAGAGTCCTTACGTAGCGCATACGCGATACAAGTGTTAGAAACTCCTGGACATCTGAGCTCGTCTCGTCACGTCTCGACTCGACGACGTGTGCGGTTTAACGGCGTGTGCCTTTTTCGCTGGAAATGTGGAAACGCGGTGCGCTTCGTATCCGTCATTTTAACTGATGCTTCAGCGTCTCTAATTTATCAAAACAAACATCGACTTCGGCGTCTACGGCGCGGTGTAATTAATTAGAGCAAATACACCCGCCAAATTCCAGACAGTCTCGAACTTTCGCTTTAAGAAGAGAAATAAAATACATATATTAAGGTTAAACCATTACTCCAGACCTGTACACTGTGAAAGGAGCGCGATTAAACGCGGATATACGACACGCAGTCTGCACAATACAGACGGCTGGATTTCAGACCAAAAGTTACATTAATATTAACCAGGGGAAAGTTGCATGTATTCAGAGTCGGGTTACGCGCCTGCTTGGCTTTCTGACCTCGCTGTTTGGATTATGCAAATGACCTGCATGTAGTTTGAGCCTGTGGGTCTGAGGCAACCTGGCAACCTGAGGTTGCCAGATGTACCCAGATTAGGAAAAATCACCCTCAAATGGCATTCCGGAGTCTTTCTGAATGTATTTACTGCCCAAAACATGACTTCCAGCACGACATATCGTGGTCAGACAGTGGCGCTCGACTGCTCCTCACTCGAGCGCTCAAGCTCAAGGTCAGAATCGCACACATCTGTTGTACTCAAACTCCGCCCTGCAGGCAGAACTCGCTCGTAACGTCCGGTTCGCGCTTATAGGGAAATCCGTCATTCACGGTATTAAATTCTCACCACGCACGCTTAACCCGACTCTGAGTAAGCCCCCAGATGCTCGAGATGGCGTCCGTGAGGGTTCTCCGCAAACGGAACCAGCTTCATAAAGTTTGCATACGTCTCGAGTCGAAGTTTTTCATCGATCCCGAGTACGGCGTGCGCGTGCTCCAGGTGGCGCTGTTAGAATGTCGTGACAATTTCGACGACTACAGGAAAAAGATTCGCAAGCTGCTGATCGGATAAACCAGGGCGCTTTGTTGGAAGTGCATAAGAAAACAACTCTTAGAACGGGAGGAAGAAGAAGAACCGGTTATTTTCTTCCGTATTTAAAAACGAGAATTTTTTTTTCCCCGATAAATGAATAAAAATACGCACCTAATAAACGCATTCAATAAACTTAATGGTTGAGCATGGCGAGTTTAGCATGCTAGTGAAAGATATGCTGGACATGAAATGAACATTCTTGGCTATGCCTCGTTTGTATCGACCGATCGCAGGGTTCGGTCGTGTGGCGCGTTCGTCGGCGGAGTCGGCCCGGCTGTCACGTGCACGACACGCAGCGAGCGAAACCTCCACACGACGTTCTTTTTGTCCGCGTAAGCCGTCCGAGCGTCGCGTGAAGTAAGGCGAAGCCTTTAGTCTGAGCACAGAGAAGGTGCTCTGTAATGAATCCTCCTAATCACCGAAGCTCATCTGAAAGTTGTGCAGGGATTATTGAATTTTAAGCCTTTGCTGAATTTTAATTAACTTTCTCCTCGCCTGCAGAACGGCCCGGGTTCGGTCGATGCGGTTCAATAAGTCAGCCACCCGTGTAATAAGGTGCTCGTTTTGAAAATGTACATTTCACACTATGCTTATCCTGCAGACGAGAGAGAGAGAGGTAGGTGTGTGTGCGTGTGTGTGTGTGCGTGTGTGTGTGTGTGTGTGTGTGTGTGTGGTCTGCCTCTTCCAGATGAACAACGTGAACGTTGTGGTGAAAAATCCGTGCGTAAGAATCTTCAGATCGTCAGAAGGGGCTCGGGTTTTAGATCAAGTCCGAAACGTGCGGCGGAACGACGTCGAGATCGACATCGTCCTTCGGCGACTTTCGATATTCGCGGCGAAACAAAAACCTAGAAGTAACGTACATAACGTCAGTGAGATAAATAACCGATTAGCATGAGAAGAAAACAATAATAACGGTCGTGCACGTACCAGACGCAATAATATGAAACTTAAACATACTTAAAAAATTATTATTTTTTTTTTAAAAAGTTCTTCATTCACCTTCAATGACGTCTTTCTTTCTTTTCAAAGGTAAAAGTTAGCGACCCTGTGAAATACTTTCACATGGAAATCCTTTACTTTACTTGTAGGGTGATGTGCAACTTTATTGATTTATTTATTTTTTTTAATTTTTTCTTTGTTTTGTCAGTGTGAAATAAAAGTATAACTTTATCAACTGTTTAAAGATGATGTTTGCTTAGTTGAACGGTAAACGTCAGGACTCGGTAAAGAATAAATAATTAAATAATCGCGCACGGACGCATTATAACACGATACGAACGTGTTTATAGTTCATTATGAATACGACCCACATAGAAAATACTTTTAAATAACAACTCTTTTTTTTTTTTTTTTTTTTTTTTTTTTAAAAAAAACAAACAAAACAAAACGTAAGTATAGAGTTTATTTTTTTGGTCCTACGTGAAGAATTTCTGTGTGATAAAGTGATCAAAATTGCAATATGACGACCAGTTTTAAGCGAAGGCTCCGCCCCTTTCGGTCCAGCAACGCCTCCGGGAAGTGTCCGAAGAGGACGCGCACAAGGAACCTAGACACACAAATCAGCTGTGGTGCGATGAAAAAGAAAACCCAAGGTCACGTTCGCACATATTCACACTGCAATACCCAGAGACGATAAGAATCACACTTTATGTAAAAGGTGTGAGCTGCTTGTCTGCATCCATATGACTGTTTTTATTGTTACATATTCTGTTGATTCTTCTTCTTTTCTTTTTTTTCCAAATAAATAAATAAATAAATAAATAAATAAATAAAAACAACTGATAACAAGGAAACCTCAGTACAGGTAAAGAAGTGTGTCTTGTATTTGATTGACAGCTTCAAGTAATCAAATATCCATGCGACTTAGAAACATCTGCCAGAAAGATTAGACCTCTAATCTAACAATATTCTCTGATTTCCATTACAAAATACTTGTGTGTGTGTGTGTGTGTGTTGTGTGTATAGATATATATATATATATGTGTGTTTGTTTTTTCGTGACCTCAAGAGTCTCTCTTCACGTCAACGTCAATTTTTTTTTTTTTTCTTCACGAAGCACACGGAATAAGACGATCGTGATGATCTCTCTGTACAATAGAATTACTAAAAAAAATACAACTCAAGTTCAATATGTACATTATCTACCTAAAAAGTACAACCGCTATCATCATCATCATATCATCGTAAATGTAACAAAATATGTAAACAAACTTCTTTTTTTTTTTTTTTAATTATTCGTGGTTTTTTTTTTTGTTGTTGTTTGTCGTTTGACACAGTCGACTGTGACAACAGATAGAATTCACACTTTTCACGTTAGATTTATTTTTCCGTATAGACATCCGTAACAGCGTTATAGTAGAGGAGTGCCAGTGTGCACCAGACAGCTTTTCATAAAAAAGAGAACAAGAGGAAGTGGACCAACATACATCATGATCGCAAAAAAGATCAAAGCCGGGCACCGGCTGCGGAGGAAACGTGACGTGGGTCGGCGTCGTCGGCGTCGTCACGTCGAGAGGGGACGGGGACCAAAAAAATAAATAAAATAGGTAAAGATGTGTCTGATGGATTGACTGGCCTGGCAGATCTGTTCAACCTCAGCTGAACGTCATACATCGTAGCGTAGAGATGGCATGCATTACAATCAGTCGCTTTACTGAGACAAAGATAAAATGCACCACTTCGCTCAAATTCACAAATTATTATTATTATTATAATTTTTTTTTTTTTTCTCAAACGTCACAGTCGGTTGTAAAATCCGAATCATTTGGTCGAGTTTTGAGTAACAGTGCCGCGAGAGCGTCAGTGAGCTGTCCTCGCTCGTCTGATTTCATTTACTACATAGATTTTTTTTTTTTTTTTTTTTTTTGCACAAAGCAAAAAAAAAAAAAAAAAAAAAAAAAAATTGACACCACATATAATGTATAAACAATACAAATCTTTCATATGTATTTATATATATATTTTTTGGCAAGAGTCCTTCTTTCTCATTCACACTATATCTATATATATATATATATATATATATATATATATATATATATATATATATATATATATATATATATTGTCCATCTCTTGTAACACCATGTGTCACTCACATGCCTGCGATGGCCAGAATTTTCTCCTCGCGCTCTCTCTTCCTTCCTCACATTTTTTTTTTTTTTCTTTACAGGATTTAAAAAAAAAAAAAAAATGCCAAGGATCACATACCTTTTTAAAAGTCACGTTTGTTTTTTGTTTTTTTTTTCTCTCTAGGATAATGATGTAGGTGTGAAGTATTCTACACTGATAACACCGGCGACCGGATCGAAGAATAAAGGTCACTAATGTCGCTATTTACCATCGCGGTATGCTTACACAATAGTGTGCTTTATATTACAGTTGGTGTGAGAGCTCAGTGCTTCAGCACAGTGCCAAAATGAAAAATCTGTTCTCTCTCTCTCCGTCAGCACGTCTGATACGCCTCAGCGTCACCCGTTTCGCCGTCGCGCAGTCTCACACGTAATATTCCTTGTCCTTGTTTTTCTGTTTCTTGTTGCTGCCTTTCGAGCCGTGCTGCTTGTCCTTCATGACCGCGCCGTTGCTCTGCGCCGAGTTGGTTATGTAATTGCGGCTCTCGTCCACTTGGTACGACCCCTCGTCCCTGTTTCTGTACTTATACATGGCGTACAGGAGGATGAGGATGCACAAAGCGGCAGCAGCAACTATCCCGACGACCATTCCAGTGGTGCTGCTAGATTCCCGGACGACCTCGGAGGCCCCGGGAACGCGCCTGACGCCCGGCTCCGTGGGGATCGCTGTGGGTACATTACGGAACATGGGGGAGGTTATTAACGGGCTCTTCGGCTTTTTGCGGTCTACGTCATAGGAAGTGGGCAATGGACGCAAGACTATGTCGGGTTGGGGTTTAAGCTCTCGGTTATTCATTTTGCCCGCAGGCCATTTGGGCGGCGCTGCGGCAGCAGAGGTGGTGGTGGTGGTGGTGGTGGAGCGGCTCAGATTGGGGGAAAAAGACGCGGTAGTAGTAGTCCTACCGTGCTCGGAGGCTTTGTTAGGTCTAAAGTCCTTGGCTTCCCACTTAGGCGCGTGAGCTTTGTAGCCACCTTCAAAGGCCGACGTGGATAAGGTCTTATCTGTGACCAAGGAGAAGGTGGTGTAAACATCTTCATCATCAGTAGTGGGCAGGTTAGAGTCATATGCTTCCCCAGAGCCATACCCAGATATCACCAAGCCATCATCATCATCATCATCATCATCACCATCATCATCATCATCATCATCATCACCATCATCACAATCATCGCTGCCTTGGTCCGACAAGCAGGGCAGGCCCGCCTCAGTGGCCATGGACAGGGACTCTTTGGTGGTCTCAATAATGGTGAGGGGGGGGCGGAGGGTTGGGGGGGGAGGGATGAAGGGTGCACGTGTAGCTACAGGAGGGAGTACTAAGGGATCTAATTCACCTCCTAGGATGGAGAAGAAACAACAGGTTGTATCAGCAGGCATTTCGAAGAATCCGCAACACACCGACAATAAGGAAAACAAAACAAACGCAAAAACGAAGCGACGGAACGTAAAAGCTAAATTTCAAACACAAAAGCAAAGGAAACCGAATCAAACAAACAACGAAAGAAACAAAGCTTTGGGCCCTGAGAGGTCTTCACGAGAGAGCCAGGTACCGCCAGGCCTAAAATGAATCGTACAGAGCATCTGCTGAACAACTGAACGATAAATCGCTAAGACTTTCGTCGAAGGCCGTATGCACAGTGACCTACGGACGCGGCCGTGACGTTCGATGGAATTACACGCATTACAGGCATTACAGTTTACAGCAATGTTTCGTAGTGCATCAATAAATTGTTGACAGTACGCGTTATAACCGGTGTTTATAACACATTCTAATCGCCAATGCCAAAAAAGTAGCTCGGTCCCACTGTACGATACTGAATATGTCGTGTTTAGCCGTAAACAAGGAATCATAACGCATCGTGTTAACAATCCATAACGCGTAATAAGGACAGCTTTAAAGTGCAACGCATTTCCTTAAAATATTCCGATCGATAATGCCTTATAAATGCGGGAAGGCGTTTATAGTTCATTATAACTATGCCCTTCGTTTAAGCGCCAAATTCTCCTTCTGGTTATTTGTCCATGAGATTTCTTGCCACCGAGACAGAATATCAGAAAGGACAAAATATCTTCCTCCACACACAAAGCGGAGAACTCCGTGTTTGAGGAAGCGTTCAGGAGATCCTGCAGGATTTGGATGTAATCTCTCTGAGGGTTGGTCTGGCTCCCCAGCTGCCCCTCCGGGCCTGGTGCCTTTTAGACACCCGTATACTGAAACCGGAATGGCAGGGCCTGTCTCGCGACCACGGCGACGCATGAATGATCTCCGAGCTCACGGCCGAGTCCGGTCTAAACGCGTTCCGTGGAAACGCTGTGAAAACCTGAAAAACATGTTTAAGGCTGCATTCACAAGGACGTTAAAAAAAATAAAAAATTTAAACGCATCGGCATGCGGACGATTTAACGGAAATTAGAGGTGTTCTGTGAAACAACTTAAATACCAAGGGGGCCAAGCACAGGATCGTATGAATTAATCAGAATGGGATTAAACAGACGTTTCTCTGCTATCTGACTCAAAAACGGCGTAAATGACTGAAGCCCCGCCCCATCCTGTCTCCCATTGGCTGACGTACAGCCACATCACAGTACATTCTCGTAAATGGATCATTTATTATTTTTAGCATCGACGAGTACGCGCTTTTTTTTTTTTTTTTTTTTTTAAACGACAATATTTTTGATGTCCTCGTGAACACAAGAGCCGCCGCGACGGATTACGTCGTGTTACAAAGCATTCGGTATTTTTTTTTTTCTTCGTAATTTCACACGTTTCCTTCTCTGTGTATTGCGGTGAACCGGTTCGCTTAATCACGCTACCGTCTTTAACGCGCTTGCGTCGCATATAAATGCTGATCTGTGGTATACTGGGAAAAGCGTTTTTACCCACCTTGAACTCGCAAAATTAAATTTGTGCGCACCCGGAATACTCGCCGGGATACGTCTCTCTCTCCGTGTGCTCGAGAAATCTTTCTGATTACAAAAATTAATCTGCTGCCAAAAAAGCAGTCCTTTGAGGAGCATACGCCGAGCCAGCTGGAAACCGAAACCCCGCTTTAAATATCTCCAGATACAGGTTTGCTTGCTTTCTTTTCTTTTTTTTTTTCTTAATACTGCCACGAAGACTTAGCCGTCTGCCGTTAAGACTTTATCAGCAAACGAAAATCTGATCTGAGCGGAAAGCTGATTAACATAAAACGTTTTTGGCGTGCGGTGTGCGAACAAGCCGCTTTGTGGAGGTAACGGGGGATTAATTAGCTCCTCGTACGTATCGTATTCGCCTCCGTTTCTTCTCTCAATACGCAAACTGGGTGTTTAGAGCCGCTGCCAAATGCGTGGGAAAAACACGTGGAAAACAGCCTGCGATGAATAAACCACTAGCACGCGCGAAACAACTGAGCAGGAGTACTTCCGCATGAACATGTCGTCAATTAGAACCGCAAATCCACGGCTAAGTATCCGTATGTCCGAAATCTGACGTTTATATCATCGAGGTGAGCTAGAGAACAGAAATGAGATAGAGTCAAGGGCTGGGTGATGTCATCTTTACAAATCATTCAATTCAGCGCATCGTAGAAACGTTCTCGAAAATCTCGAAAATATATATGTATATGATATGATATTTTGGTCATATCATCCAGCCCTTATCTATCTATCTATCTATCTATCTATCTATCTATCTATCTAGGCTGTTGTTGGACTGAGAGAGAACCCTGCCATTCAGGTTTCCATATATGCAGTATGAGAATAAAATTCCAATAAAAATAAATAAAAAAATTAAACTGGTAAAAATAAAAAGAAAAGCCAGTTTGCTTAAATGCAGTTTCAGAATTAAAAAGCTAAATAACTTAAAGGCAAATATTCAAATATTCATCCAGAAAAATCATTTTGAAAAAAAAAAAACAAACAAAAACAAAACAAAAAAAAGTCCACTTGTTTAACTGCAGTTCCAGAATTAAAAGGCAAAATATAAATAAATAAATAATATAATATATATATATAAAAAAATATTTTAAAAAGCGACTAGTTTAGCAATATTACTATTCACAGACAAGCACAATCTAAATCAATAATAATATTTTATTGCACAAAAAAAAGAATTTAAAAAATTAAAGGCTTTCAAATAAACATAAAATTAATATTTCAAGGAAAAATAAGCATACCAGATTTTTGTTAACTTACATCAACAAATTGCCCGCATGATTTTGGCATGAAGAAAAAATGCACAAAAGAAAGTTGTGTAAGAATGTCCTTGGACAAGTTTTTTTTTCTTTTCTTTTCTTTTTTTTTTTTTTTTCTCTCTTGTGAAAAGAAAAATTTACTAGCCACTGTATTTCTTGATAAATATAATCTTCAGACATGAGTATACAGGGAGGCAACAACACATACATCCACACCACATAACATGAAAAATAAACTTCACCATTATTCTGTTTTGTTTTTTTTCTTTGATAAAATACAAAAATCTGTACATATTTGAGCCTTGGATTTGAGAGATATATATATATATATATAGATATTTATATGTATAGCATTTTTCAATAAATATCTACATTCTAGTAATTAAACTTTTTGCTTGGATTGATTTCATAATTGTAAATTCTGAATGGATGGATGACTGTACATATTTTGCCATAGCTAAAGGGAAGGAAGGAGGAGGAGGAGGAGGAGGAGGAGGAGGAAGAGGAGGACGAGGGAGGTGAGGAAGGTTCTGGACCTATGAACATACTACATAGGAGATGATAATGATGGGGGTGATTGTGTAAGTCAGTTGCCATGTCCATGTAAAGGCAGTACGAAGCGGTCGGGCGGCATTAGAGCTTTTGGCTGTAAGGAAGGGATGGGGATATACAAACAATGAGCATATACATGCCCATCTACGAAAAAAAGAACAAAACTCTAACACTGACAATCTGACAAACCCTAAACTGCAACTTCTTCGCCATGCAGTATTGAAAAAACAAACAAACAGTTCAAGTCAATTGTTTATCAAGATCGCTGGCAGAATTTTGAAGAAAAACAACAATGAGATGTGGAACATTTTCACCGACAATCATATGTGCTGCATCGATGATTCATTTGATTTTTTAAAAAAGAATTTTTCAATTTTTTAAAAAAATATATATATATTTAAATTTGTATTATCATTTTACTGTTTAAAACGAACTTTTAAATTGAATTTAAAAAAAAAAAAAAAACCAACAAAACTTAAAACGCACATAGAGTATTCAATGAAGTAGTTCCAAATCTGAAAAAAAAATCAAAAAATAAATGAATTTCTAATTTAGCATTTACATCTTTCTTAAGTTTGAAACACTGCTATTTAAAAAAAAAAAAAAAAAGTAAAACACATAATTTGTTTTATGTGTAAAAAAAAAAAAAAAAGTGAAAAGAAATTCAGACAAAAAAAAAAACAGGAAAAAAAAAAAAAAAAAGAAGAGCAAAGCAATTTGAACTTTCACTTTCACACACTACAACCAGATGCACAAACTATTTAAAAAAACGGACACGGTCGAGAGCCGGACAGCCGACGCGCGACTGCGCAACTGACTGCCGCCTCTGTCATGTGACCCGAAAGACAAAATCTATCTGTCGTTGTTAGTCTTAAACACGTAAACAGGCGTGCAGTCTGGATGTACGTCAAAGAGAGAGGAAAATTGGGCTGAAAATGGGTTAATTTTGTACTGCAGGATGTCGTTGATGCATGCTTAAAGTAAGTTGCATTTAGGGAGAGTAGACAAACGACAGAGCAAGCGGCGTTCAGGTACCACATTAAACACGGAGAGAGGTTTCGGCTCAGGCGAGCCGGTTTAACCGAGGCCTGTGGGTGACGGAGCCACTCCAGCACGGCGTCGACTGTTTTCGTGCCTGCCGCTAAGAGCCGAATGAGTTCGTCGTCACAGTTTGGGTTTTTGGCTAATCGTTTGTGAGGCGAGGTGAGACGGGGACTGTGCTCCACACCCACAGACTTCGGTTCAAAAGAAAGCCGCACATTAGATATAATCAGAATTCCACAAGAGGCCAGCAGACTTAGTAAAAGATCAGTAAAAGTCATGAAGAAATGATATTTGGCTTTGATTTGACTTGCGAAAGATAATCCGTCGATGACTTCCCAACAATTGTAACAACTTCTATTTATTAAAGATTACGTTAAGATCTACGAAACTCCTCGGGTCCTGAAGATGTCGGAAAAGTTCCAGCTTCAGCTGACACTGGAGACTCCTTCCAGGCATGTTAGAGACATCTCCTTACAGAAAACGTCACCGTGTCGACGATTACGATCGATCTTTATTCAATCTGTTTATCATCAGCGACGCGGCCGCCTTACTGAGTCCCTACGAATGAGCTGCTACTATAGAAACGATCGCATTCACTATAGAGCGAGCGCGTTCATATAAACCCGCGACGTGGAGCTGCGCTACAGTCGGAGCTGCTGTTTCTAGACAATTAAATCAACACCAAGCGTGCTGACCAATCAGCATCCAGAATTCAACAGCGCCGCCGTTGATCGTTTCTCATACGTAAAACCAGACCGGCGCCTTCATTTCGTCAGGACGCATACATACGTGCGTACGGATACGCAAACTGAGATTGAAAAAAAAGCCACGCCCCTTCCCCCACCTACCCTGATTACCAGAGGTGTAACTCGTGAGCTATCTTGAACACGTGACTCAAAGACCAACATCATGAGACATCCATATTTTATAAAAATTAGAACGGCATCTTGTAGAGTGCCGTGCATAAGTATTCACCCCCGTTTGAAGGTTTTGTAGCATTATAACCTGGAATTGAAACGGACGTATTTGGGATTTTTTGTGTCATGAATCGTTATTAAATTCCGCACGATTGGACGGCATCCTCGCAGTGAAGCATCATGAGAGTTCATAGCTACTCTTGAGATTGCGGTTGTTTCTCTGACTAACCCTCTCTTTTACCCAGTCACTGATTTGATGGTGGACGTCCTCCTCTACGCAGGATTACGGTTGGAGCGTGATCTTTACACTTTTAAATAACGGAATGAATGTGGGATGTTTAAAGATTCAGATATATAAACTATAGACTGTTATATAAAACTATAAAGTAATAAACTGTTCCTTACTTACTGGGATTTTTTAATTTACATCGAGATCACGTGACACTAACCGCAACAAACGATGTGACTTGTAACGCTAACCGCTTGTTCTGACGTGAAAACGTCCCTGATCACAACTTTGACCTCTTTTTCTTTTTTAATTTGTAAATAATTTTGCATCCCGCAACTATATACACTACCGGTCAAAAGTTTAGACACACTCATATTTTTTTA
>NC_071263.1:2562500-2667500 GCF_023375685.1 Ictalurus furcatus | reverse complement strand
CTGCTGATGTGTTACAGATGTGTCTGAAAAACACCCAAACTTCTCAAATCAAAGGGGCGTGTCTCTCTGTATAATCACCTGACACGACAGTCATTCCTTCACACCGTCCGGCGTACCTTTCTGACGCCGCTGCCGTGTTTGCTTCCAAAAGAATCGCAAAT
Source organism: Ictalurus furcatus (assembly GCF_023375685.1). NCBI lineage: Eukaryota > Metazoa > Chordata > Actinopteri > Siluriformes > Ictaluridae > Ictalurus > Ictalurus furcatus. Next base: position 2,667,339 of record NC_071263.1, on the reverse strand, counting down.
AATCCGATACAGAAGCGGGGAAAACGAAACCTCAGACCTGCTAGCATGTTTACCTGACGTTAGCATTGTCTCTGGATGAAGCCGTGCTGCAAGTTATTCGTGAACGCATTGAGATTACGGAACGGAAAACTAACGGTCCTCTTATGGAATTCCTGAAGGAGGAACTGGGGGGGGGGGGAGAAGGGGGGAAAAAAATCCAACAGTTTTACAAACAGAGAACAGAATCACGTGACAGAAACACTTTCAGACGCGGACATGTGGACGGACAGGAAGTCTACACACGGAGATGATGATGATGCGGCAGCGATCTTTGCAACCGCGATCCTTAAATAAAAATGAGGATGAAACTAAAAACAAAATGGAGTCATAAACATTAAGCCAGTGGAGTTAGTGTGGATGGTGTGTGGAGCACACGATACAGAGCCATGCAGTAAACCATGACGACGGAACGTTCTCCAGAGGACGCTTCTAGCCGAGAAGCTACCATACACTCTAACATGCCACGAATGACTGACTGAGAGATGGGTTTGTTTTTTTTTTTTTTTTTTTGTGGCAATAAAATTCTTTTTATGCCATCTGCATTTAAATATGAACTTATGCAGAACGGCGGGGGAAGGGGCGTAAGAAAAAAAAAAAAAAAGGGGGAATAACATTTACCATTCTTTTACACAACTTTCTTAATATTACGTGTTCGTTTTTGATGGCAAGAAAAGATTTTGTTGCCAGTTTTTTTTTTTTTTTTTTAAATCAGAAATGGGAATGTCAAATTTGAAGCCCAAAAAAAAAAAAAAAAAAAAAAAAAAAAAATGTAAAAAAAAAAAAAAAAAAAAAAAAAGAGAAAGAAAATTTCAACCAACACCAACAAATCATGCGGCACAAGATGAGGCGAGACAACAGGAACGTCGTAGCCGTGGAACAGATGAGAAACCCAGTGGAAACGGGTTTAAAAACAGAACGACGGTCCTCGAGGAGGAAAACAAAACAAAACAAAAACCCAAACAGCCCAACATGCTAAACAAAACGAAAACAACAGCAACATAAAACAAAAAGACAACGACCCCAGAACACCAGCGTCTCATGCAGCTGTCCAACATCAACTGATGGGGTTAGAAATGATGGCATGAATTTCTGTGTAAACGTGACTGGATGATTGGGGCCCTAGCGATTTTTCTTCATGATACAGATACAGATCAAGAAGTGCTCCCACTTTCTCCAACTATCTCAGCTGAAAAAATACAAAAATTTGACAGAAATTGGGATTGACAGTCAGGAGTGAAGCTCGAAGTGAACCGACGTTCTGCCTCGTCTGTCTCGTCCGCGTAAAACGTTCATCGGGTCTAATTTATAGAGGACAGAAAGCCATCTGTGTGGGATACGCGCTCGCTAAAAGCCCTCGAACCTTCTTTATGCAGCCATAATTGATGAGTGTTTTAGAGAGCGATGAACTCCAGGGCACGGCACGCTGTACAGCTTTACATTACCGTCCAACTGCTTAATACAAGATCGTTTTGTTTTTCTTCTCCCCCTATTGCAATAACGTCCGACGTGTTAATATTAATTTTATATGAAGAGCACTTTGGTTAAAGTGGAACGATGTGAGCGCTGACTCTGATATAAAATGAAAAAGGAACATTATTTATATTGGAAAAATGTAGATTGATTGATACCAAATTACTGGTTTAAAAAAATATATATTTTATCATCATTGAAAAAGCTCAAGCTATACATTTTTGGAGAAAAGTATAGATTGGTACCGAATTATATTGATACTGTTTTTGTATTTTTAATAATAAAAAAGCCAATGCTTTCACTTTGATATAAAATGACAAAGGAAATTTTATTTATTTATTTTATTTAAAAAAAAAAAAAAAAGATTTATTTATCTATTTATACAGTGAGGAGACAGATCAAACGTAGATACAAAATCAAATTTTTAATAAATAAAAAAGAAAAAAAAAAACACCCTGATGCGATCTTTCACTTTGAATAACAACGTGGTTTTTGTACAGGACTTTTCTTTCCTAATAATTAAAGAAAGTTATGTGATCTTTGATATTACTGTATATTAGGTTTTCAACAGTGAAAAGATAATAAATAATAATAATAAAAAGTATATTAAAAAATTACATCACTTTTTTTATTATAACATTTTTTACACCTATGCCATCTATGGCTTTGAATAAAAAAAAAAAAGATTGTACAAATGTGCATTTCTTTATTTAAAAAAAATTTTATTTAAAGTTAAAGCTGTGAGTTTTTTGTTGCCATTTTGGCACTTTTTATTTTATTTTTTTTAAACCCGTGAAAAGACAAAATTACTATATAGAACTTGATATAGTAACTTATTTAAATAAATGAATAAATATATTCGAGAATTTTTACAAGGAGAATTTTTTTTAAATGATTAATTATAATTAACTATGTGATATTTGACTTTTTGATTAAAAAAAAAATAAATAAAAAATCAAGTGGTGGTTTTTACCTTTGAGAGTTTTACAGTGAGAAGACAGACGAAACGTCGATTTTTTTTTTTTAATAACTACAAAAAAAAAAAAAAAAGGCCAAAACCCAACTTCTTTCAAAATCATTTTGAATTTAAATCTGATTTATATTTATATATATTTTTTTAATATTAATGTCTTATTTGGATTGAGGGGAAAAAATTCTCAGCAGAATAACTTGTTCAAAAAATACATAAAAAAAAAACAAAACAAAATGAAAATGAAAAAAAAAACCAAAAAAAAAAACCATTTGTACACAGAAATTCGATGATATCTGTTCTCTATTAAAATGCTTAACTTAAGCCTGAAAACAATGAGGGAACCAAAATAAATCAGAAACACTACTTCCATCACAATTACTCTTCTACATATCACACTATAACTTGGCGTGAAAGAAAAAAATGAAATAAAAATTGAGACATCTCAAAATGTATCATGGAAAAATGCAATCCAGTGTCACATGACAGAAAAACCTCCGGTAATGATACATTTTGAAGCATCAATGCAGAGAACATGTCACGTCTCGGTACTAATTTTGCTCGTACATCCTCATGAGAGATGGGGAAGACAAAATTAGCAGGAAATGTGAGCATGTTAACCACTTCGGAAAACCCCATGGCCAAGTGTAGCTCGTAAACAGGTGTCGATTTATTTCAAGGGGGATCTCTTAAGACTTACTGAGTGGAATTTAGAGAGTAGCTCGTGCCTGAATGAATGACTTGCTTGGGTCGACTTTGCTAGACAGGAAGTTGGCTTTGCTTAGCTAGACAGGAAGTTACACTTTATTAATCCATGGGGGGGCGGCGATGCTTTGAGGATCTGATCCTCCGTTGCAAAATGAAAGACCACCACATAGGAGCAAGCAGAATTAAACTGACCTAGCCCACCTGCGTGCTCGAAGTTGCACTCCTCCAGGTCCTCGTCGTCGTTGGAGCACTCGGCTGACGTGACGATGTCGTCTGTGCTCTAAGGAAAATAAATAAATGAAAACAAAATAAAAAATAATAAAAAAAAAAAAAAAGGCGGAGAGATAGACAAAGGTGATTGAGATCCCATTAATGCGATTTTTCAGCATTAACAACATACAAGCGCACGGAATTTTGAAAGAAATCTTCATTCGGTGGATTTGTAAACCCTATGCTAAAAATCAACACAGTCACTCGTTTAAGAGCAAAGCAGTGCCTTCACTGGCGAAATCTTTTGTAAAGTTTTGCGGCCAGACAAAAGCGAAAACTTTTGACGATGCCGATTCGTACTGATTAGCGGTTAGCACGTTCGCCTCACGCCTCCAGGGTCGGGGGTTCGATTCCCACCGTGGCCCTGTGTGTGTGTGCGGAGTTTGCGTGTTCTCCCCGTGCTGCGGGGGTTTCCTCCGGGTACTCCGGTTTCCTCCCCCAGTCCAAAGACATGCACGGTAGGCTGATCGGCGTGTCTAAAGTGTCCGTAGTGTATGAACGGGTGTGTGATTGTGCCCTGCGATGGATTGGCTCCCCGTCCAGGGTGTACCCCGCCTTGTCCCCCATGCTCCCTGGGATAGCCTCAGGTTCCCCCGTGACCCTTAAAAGGATAAAGCGGTAGAAGATGGATGGATGGATGGAAAACCACGATGAAAAGACTGATTTGCAGAAACACCGAGTTTCAGCACCTGACCCGAGTACCTGCTTGACTTTTTTTTTTTTTTTAATAATACCCCCCAAAACCCACACTTCCATTTCAAAGCACTATAGTTCATCTCTGGGTTTATTTCAAACTCGGTCTGAAGGATCGCTGCCTCCCATCATTTCTGGCCGCCACCTCCATTTGGTGTTTTAATAGTTTGCTTGGATTTTCATTACAGTTCGTCACTGCATTCGAGACGAGAGCAGAGATCTGGATCCAGTGCTGGAGCTGGAGATTATCTGTGCGCCTGGCCCGCATGGTCTCCGCTTCTGATTTACCCCCTCTTCAAAACCTTCAGTGGCTCACACCAACCGACACCGAGAGCTCGTTTTTCATACACACACACACACACACACACACACACACACACACACACACAGCTTGGCATGTCTTTATTAGGTGCAGATTCGAATGCGGGATAAAATAAGCACTGTCATAGAGCGGGTTTATGAAATTATAAATAACAGAAGACGTAATGGAGAGTACTCTCATCTGTGAAAGCGCACAATCATAAATACGATTGGCTTTGACTGGCTAATAAATAAGTGCCCCCCCTCCCTCCTTCACCCTAACCTCAGCCCATGCCATTACCCTTCCACTTCCCCTCTACATTGTTGATGGCTTTGGATGACTGAAGAAGAGATTTTTTTTTTTACCCCCCACTTTGGTCAAGTTATGCGATAAAATGCATTTGAATGCGCATCAGAGAGGCGGCGAGATGGCAGACAGGGTGGCTCTGCATGCCGGAGAGCTGTGGAATATCACTCGGAGTTAATATAAAATTATTCATTGAATTTATATTTAGTGTGGCAAATGACTCATCTTGCGGCTGAAAGACAGGGAGAGATCGCAGATGCAGGAGGTGATGAGAAAGGTAATTGACTGATTCCAGAGAAAATTTGAAACGATCTCCAGTTTTCCCGCTCGGAATGAGAGACGGACGCTAAATATCATAAACGGCTTACGAACCCTGACCCACGCCCGTTAGTCAGTGTTAAACGCTGCGAATGCAAGAAAAGCACTTATGAGACACTTACAAGAAAATATGCTCTAGAAATAAATATTACAGTTTTAAAATAAACAAATATAAATATCTATCCATCTATCTATCTATCCAGCCATCCATCTATCTATCTATCTCTCCAGCCATGCATCTACCTATCTATCCATCCATCTATCTATCCATATATCTATCTATCTATCCATCTATCCAGCCATCCATCTATCTATCTATCTATCCAGCCATGCATCTACCTATCTATCCATCCATCTATCTATCTATCTATCCATCTATCCAGCTATCTATCCAGCCATCCATCTATCTATCTATCTATCCAGCCATGCATCTACCTATCAATCCATCCATCTATCTATCTATCTATCCAGCCATGCATCTACCTATCTATCCATCCATCTATCTATCTATCTATCCATCTATCCAGCTATCTATCCAGCCATCCATCTATCTATCCAGCCATGCATCTACCTATCAATCCATCCATCTATCTATCCAGCCATGCATCTACCTATCAATCCATCCATCTATCTCTCCAGCCATGCATCTATCTATCTATTCATCCATCTATCTATCCAGCCATCCATCCATCTATCTATCTATCTATCTATCCAGCCATGCATCTACCTATCTATCCATCCATCTATCTATCCATCTATCCAGCCATCCATCTATCTATCTATCTATCTATCTATCCAGCCATGCATCTACCTATCTATCCATCCATCCATCTATCCAGCCATCCATCCATCTATCTATCTATCTATCTATCTATCCAGCCATGCATCTACCTATCTATCTATCCATCCATCCATCTATCTAATCATATATCTATCTATCTATCCATCTATCCAGCCATCCATCTATCTATCTATCTATCTATCTATCTATCCAGCCATGCATCTACCTATCTATCTATCCATCCATCTATCGATCCATCTATCTATCCAGCCATCCATCTATCAATCTATCCAGCTATCTATCCAGCCGTGCATCTACCTATCTATCTATCCAGCCATCTATCTATCCATATATCTATATCTATCCATCTATCCAGCCATCCATCCAGCTATCCATCCAGCCATCCATCTACCTATCTATCTGTCCATCCATCTATCCATCTATCTATCTATCCATCTATCCAGCTATCTATCCAGTTATCCAGCTATCTATCCAGCCATCCATCTACCTATCCATCCATCTATCCATATATCTATCCATCTATCTATCCATCTATCGATCCAGCCATCCATCTATCTATCCAGCCATCCATCTACCTACCTATCTATCTATCTATCTATCCATCCATCTATCCAGCTATCTATCCAGCCATCCATCTACCTATCTATCTATCCATCCATCTATCCATCTATCCAGCTATCTATCCAGCCATCCATCTACCTATCTATCTATCCATCCATCTATCCATATATCCAGCTATCTATCCAACCATCCATCTACTTATCTATCCATCCATCTATCCATCCATCTATCCATCCACCGACCACATTTCAAAAGGTATCCAAAGCCAAATCAATGTTTTCACAACACCTAAAACATTAAAGCGAATGCATTATTCCGTTTAATGTTCATAGGGCTACATATGACCCTTATAACAACATACCACACACCATACTGTACATCTACACATATATTCAGAAAGACATATATTCCAGTATCAGCTGGAATAAATGCCATCATTTTTGATGTCAAGCTGACATATCAAGTGAAAGATTCTTACTGCTATAAGCTGCGTTATAACACTCGTATGACCACTGACGTCGTAGCTTTGTGCGCGTCTGCTATGTCAGGATCGCGCAAATGAACGGAACGCGGAAAATGAATGAAAGAAAAGAAGATTCTGTGCAGCGTAACATGAACATGACTTTTGGTGATGATAAGGTGATAATAATAATAACGCTTTATAACACTGTTACGTACAGAAGGTCTGACCCTGACAGTCATTAGATCGTAACAACAGAGTTATGTAGTTTCTCTCAAAGTTTCTTAGGACTGCTTATCATGTTTGATGACAATTTAATGACGTTTATGACCGGCGTAACGAAGGGATTACGCAGGTTCTAAGTGCGATGCGAACTTGAGTGAAAGTGTTCTCAAATACCGCTGGAAGAAAAATCCAGCAACTTAGAGAAAATATCCCGTGTGTATATATATATATATATATATATATATATATATATATATATATATATATATATATATATATATATATATATATATTTTCATGATGTATATTCATCGCAGGCGAGTTTCTGCAGATTATAATCATTTATTTATAGCGTTTTGTTTCTCCTGGCAGGCAGAAGAAGGACTTATCCCTACAGAAACAATGGGAAAATGTTTTTGAGTATCACCGCATGGGTATTCAATGTTCATCTCTGCACCGAGGCTTAATCACGTCCCGTTTCTTAAACCGGTCTGACAGTGACAGGAAGTTTATATCAAATTCCCTGGAGATTAGAGCTCCCGCCCACCCCCCCCCCCCCCACACACACTCACCCCACCCCACCCTCCAAACGCGTTCCAAAGCCGTCGGAGTGTAATGCTTTATTGCGTCCGAGAGATAAGCAAATCCACCTAAATCCATTCCATTTATTCTGAGCGTCGGAGAAATGATTCATTATTTAAAAGGACAAATGATTTTCAGGTCGAAATCAAGATTCCAAGTGTTTATTGATTCCTCTCGGTATCTCCCGATAAGGACGGGACAGGCCGTGCTGTGACGCGCGGTGTCTTTTAGTTCTATGTAAATGGTTAGGACCTTGAGTTCAAATATAGAGAATCAATACAGTCTGAAGTTAGTCTCTTACAGCTTTCAGCGCTGAGCTCATGACTGACTAGAGAGAAATCTGCAGACCTGAGAAATACAGCATTTAAAAAAAAAAAAAAAAAAAAAAAAAAAAAAAAAAAGTAATCAATAATTTTTTTTTTTTAAAAAAGATGCAGTGAAGCTTGACATTCATTTATATATTTAAAAAATGTCACCGTTGGGGAAAAAAAAAAAAAAAAAGTATAAACATTTTTTTTAAATACTTAATTTGGCCAGATTTAGCTAATTTGGTAACAGATGTTTAGTTTACAGATGTTCGCATTTCGCGAATGGGTGATATAGCAAAATTATAGCAATTTGTTTGTTTCTAATAAAATCCAGGGCGGAGTCAGGGCAAGTAGATTTACTTAGCGCCGACATTATGATTTATAACCTAAATGTCACTTTATAAAGAGCAAAATATATATATATATATTTTAAATATTATTTTCTATCACATAAGTAATGTTTTATATTATGTTGGATTTTTTTTTTTTTTAATACAAGAAGACATTTTTAAGATTTAAGATTAAGATTTTGAGATTGTCATCTGCTTTACACATTTTACTATTATTATTATTATTATTATTATTATTATTATACAAAGGAATTAATTGAGCTAAACATGAAACAGGTGGAAACAACTGCAATGAGTACACATGACTACAACACAAAAAGGGGCGGAGACATGACCAGGAAGTGAAAATAAAAGTCACTGTAAGAGCACGGGTAATAGCGCCATGATCTGAGGGGGTTTGCGATATAATTCTTACTCTATTAAGGAACTAAGGAAGGCAAAACAATCTTTTTTCTCTCCCCCCCCCACTGCAAATTCCAAATTCCCCATTAATGCATTAGCTTGTTTTTCCTCAGACGTTCAGATCCGCTAGAGCATTTAAAAAACGATTTTTATTCACATTTATCTCGTTAACAAAACACACCCGTCATGCCTACGCTCTTATTTTGCATTCTGACAGTATCCAAACTCTACATGGCTCCCCCAGAACGATCATCACACTGAAGAACCTGATTTAAACGCCGTGTTCTCCTCCTTTAAACCCCCCCCCCCCCCAACACCACCACGCAGACGAACGCTTACTAAATCAGGGCTCGAGTACGAGAATAAATGTGCCCTGACGAGGACTGAGTTTCAGTGATGGGATCACCGGCCTCTCGTCGTGAACTGCACACACGCTGAAATGTGATGACGGCTCGCTCGGGGGAACGCTGACGTTTCCTCCACACAAACGCTTCTCTTTCAGTAGGCAGAATTAGTTCAAATAGCCTGTGGATACGGTGAGGGGGGAGGGGAAAAAAAAAAAAAAAAGTGCTTGGACTGCTTACTCTAGGAATAAATCTCCAAAAAGTGCACACAGTTAGCATGCTCACGAATCGCTAATCTGCTAGGTAAAACCGGTGGTGTATACTGAAGCAAAAAAAAAAACCCCAACCCCTACACAATTACTATAGACGCATTGGTAAGCTGATAACGCTGCAATTCGGCCGGAGACTTCAACCCTGTCGAGATAAGCTCATTGTGCTTCTTCTATGAGGCTGCATCAAAAGCTAGCCACTTTGCAAATAAATAAATAAATAAATCAATCAAATCAAATCAAATCAAATCCCTTTTCTGCGTTAACCCAACTCTATTTGTGCGTCACGGCTCTCCTTAAAGCGGAGCGTGAAAGCACGTAGGAATGAAATCGAACGGTGGAGGGTTTTTTTTTTTAAAAAACATTTTAAAGCTGCATTCACAAAGAAGTTTTGACTTAACTTTAACGTCCATAGTGATACCAGTATCAGGTTTGATATTGACTCAAACTTGTAAAAAAAAAAAATAAAAAAATAAATAATCCAATTCCATGTGACACTATGCCACGTGAGCCTGGCGTATGTTGCTGCGCAGACGCGTGTCGCGGAGTGACCGCTCAAAACAGACTGCACTCTGTGGACATATTTACAAGTGGAACTACAAACCCAAACACGTTCGCGAGTGTGGAGCAGAGAAACTGTCGCACGTGAGAGCGAGCGGTTCACTCCGGCGAGAACCGAGCACTGCTGAGACACTTCCAGGGTGCGAGACGTGGGGAAACTCCGCACGAGGCGTTCAGCGCTAGCAACGATGCTAGCTAGGTGAGATATAATGTCTACAGGCAAGGCTAGGTGAGAGAAATTAACAGCGCTTAGCCAGTCGTTCTTGACGACGATCCGCCGCAATGAAAACACAAACAGCCGTACAGATGTGGAACCCGCTCCTCACCACTGCAGCATTACTCAATCCAGTAATAATAATAATGGCACCCCAGGGTGGGCCAGGGGCTTTGTACAATTAGTTGTACTGTTGACGTTTATCCAAAAAACCAAGCATCTACTGATACTTACATTCAGTCTCCAAAAAAAATATATGGTACTGTCCGTACTCCCTCAGGTGGAAGAGCTACAGTTTCAGAGAAATGAAAGCTCTCGGATTGGGCAACATGCCGAGGCTGTGCAGCTTCACGAGCTGGTATTTTAGGGTGTAAATGGAGCTGGTTTACATTCAGCTCCTCGCCTTGAGCCTATGCAAATCGACTTAATCAATGCAGAATATTTACCGTGGCTTGACTCGGAGATAACTGACAGCCCCGGCCCGAGCGCTGCCAGGAAATATTAGCATCCTACTGGGTGCAGAAGCGAGCTGAGGAATGATGGAGCATCAGAAGAGCAGCAGCATCTCAATTAGAGAGACTAAACTGCTCTAAACACCACACACACACACACAAAAAAAAACCAACAACAATGCTCTAAAAAGGTCAAACAAGGTGCTAGATTATATTAAAAATAAACCTCTAGGATGAGTCGAAAACTTTCCCTCAAAGCCGGCTTTTCCTCCGCATTAGCATGTAGTACAGAACGCAGTATTTTGCTGACTGCTGACCTTGAACGGCGTCCAAATAAAGCCCTCGGCACACATTTTCCTGAGGAGATAAGTACTTCTATTGACATGTGTGTTGGTAGGAGGACATGCCTGGCAGAGCAGAGGGCTCATTATTAACGCTCGCAGCAGATGTTGACTGGAGCAAAGAATCGAGCAGAAGGCGAAGGGAACGACGGCAGACGGTCGCGAGGTAAAGCGTGGACATAATGTTCAGGGTTAAAAGAAAGACGAACCGGGTTAAAAAAAAAAAAAAAAAAAGAAATTTGTCCGTGTCTGCATCTTCACTGTTAATAGTAATCTCAGACATTTAACACAGGCTCCTAAAAAAAATAAAGAAAAAGAAAGAAAGAAAGAAAACGCAAATAAACAGCCTAATTCTTCCACTGGGAGAGCTTTGCGTCCACGTGCGTCGTGATTTATTTCAGCCATTTTATCTATTTATCTTCCATACATTTCCACCTGTTGGAAAAAATAGAATATGCGCATCATATAACCAGTAGTTAGTTATCGTGAAATAAACACGCTGCCATGTAATAGCAGTGAAGGAACTCTGGACTACATTTCCCAGCAGCCTCTGCACCTCGGTCACATGACCACCTGAACCTGGCCCGCGTTTATACGAAACGTTCCGCTTATATTCCGCGCATGCGTCCGCGTCAAAATCAATAACGTGGCACGCGTGTGAAATTAAAAACACGAGCGCCACCGTACACGTGAAAATGCAACACGGGAAGAATAAAAAAATTTTTTTTAAAAAAGCAACTGGTGAAAAAGCATTTTTGTGGATCTTGCAAACAAACAAACATGAGCAGGTTATATAAAGAATCATGTCCTTTAGGGAAAAAAAAAAAAATCCTGAATATAAATGAATCTTCTACGGAAAACGTCACGTGAAAAAAAAAAAGGACATATAATGAGGAATCATATATTTTTTTTAAATACCACGTATGAAAAATAAAGTCGAGCGTGAAAAAAAAACAACGTTTCAAACATAACAGGAATCAATAACACGGGAGAAGAATCCTTTCAAAACAAACTAGAAATCCAGAGCGTCACACGCCTCACGTTAATAATCACACGTTCAGATTAATCTTCTGCTCATAAAGCCAAATCCTTAACCTCTACGCTAACACGCTTCCATTCAGCTCTCTTTTCTATCTCTTGAGAAATAAAAGCGACAAGTGTATTTAAGTGTAGGATTATTAAAAAAAAATAAAAGAAAAAACGCCTCCTTTTAACTCGTCTTGCCGGGTGAAGTTGTTTAATGGAGGTCAGAGGGCACCTTCTGTCAAACTCTCAGCGTTTAAAATAAAACCGCGGCCGAGTACGAACGTCTTAAACCCATTAGTCTTAAACACGCCAGGTTTTATTATTGAACACCTCACCACTTATTCTCCTATTTAACTTGTCACCGGATAAAATAGAAAGAGGAGGAGAAGAAGAAAAAAAAACATTTATTTCCATTAGAAATGAAAGAATAAAAGCGAATTTTCCGACCTCAAATCCATTTCCTAACCGTTACGGAGCACGTTCTCGCGGCACATAAACCACTCCATAACCAATAGCGCGGGGTTTTTTTTTTATTTTTTTTATACGATTTATTTATTTATTTATTTTACGTTAACAGCTTTAAAAAGCGCTCGGTGATTTTTAAATGATGGAATTATTTCCTAAACGCTTCCAAAACACTCACCGAGGCAAATAAATATTTACCGATCGCGTATACATATATATATGTATATATATATATATATATATATATATATATATATATATATATATATATATATATATATATTTGAGCCGAGCTCGGCCGGGATGCGCGGGCGAATCCATCAGCGCGTCCTGGGCAGAAAGCCTGCGGACGTACATCACCGAGATATAACACCCGGAGTGTGATTTAGAGCGAGAAGAGGCGTCGGGTCGTTCGTTTCACGGCGGTGGCCCCACTCCTAATCGATTACAGAGCAGCGAGGAAAGCGCTGACAGTGGAATAATCGAGCAGATTTAAGAAGTTCCCCGTGTCATGTTTTTACGCTCTCGCTGATTTAAAGTGTCCCGACGGTCAACGTGCTTGAAGATGTAGAGATTAACCGTGACTTATAGGAGTTCAGTTATAAGGGGTTAAAACACTGATGGACGATCTGGACTTCTTCATCCTTACACGTGTCTCATAAAATAAAATAAAATAAAATAAAATAAAATAAAATAAATAAATAAATAAAGCGAACCCACCTGGAGAACTGCTGAGTCAGAAATAAAGCAGTTCAGGAAAATAATCAACAGCGATTTTGAGAGTTACTGAAACCAATCTTACTGAAAGCTATCCCCCCCCCGCCCCCCGGTTAGTACTTTATTTATTAGAGAATGACTTTTATAGTTACATTGTAAACATTGTGGAAAGTCCACGAAACAATATTAAAGCGGCTAGAAACGTAGCGGTTTTCCCCACTCTAGAAACAAGACATCAGGGCTACTGTCTGCTGCAAAGCGCTGACACTGGAGACTCCTTCCATAAGTGTTAACTAAATTACAGAACATGTTCTCATAACGATTATTGGATAACGCATTAGACCGAGCGCATCAGAATCTGGGAATAAAAAAAAATTTAAAAAAAAGGGGGGGGGGGGCCTCAAAACGTCATGGAAAATATGACAACTTTTGACGCACCGACCGTCGAGCAACTCGGGAGAAACAATTAAACAAACCGTTAAACGTAAACGTAAACGCACGCGGTTAGAATCGTCCGATTCAAATACCAGATGCAAAAAAAAATTTAAAAAAACCCCAAACAAAAACAAGAAATCATCCAGCGAACCCACAAAGACTTTTGTGTCTCGTCTGCTTCCGTTTACTCCGACTCCAAATCCAGGATTTTGCAAATGAAAAATAATGAGCGCCTGTCTCATCGGGCGAGGTCTGAGCCGACATCCTCAATTATTAAGATTTCAATCAAGCGTGTAATTAGGATTAAGATAGATCTCACGGCACGTCCTCTTCGGGATCGTGTCGAGCGATTCGGCGCCGCTTTGAACGCGACTGGGAGAGAAACTCGAACCGCGACTTTCTTTTCTCGGGGAGATAATGATCCGGGCTCGAGTCTCCGCTGGGAGCGCCGATGCGATCGTGTCCGTCTCTGCTCCGACAGGCCGGAGAGCGAGCGGCTTGTCTTACGCGCCGAATCAATAACACGGGAGAAGATCCTTTTCCAAAAAATAAATAAATAAGTAAGAAAATTCAAAATAAATAAATAAATAAATAAATAAAAAAGCTAGACCTGTCCCTCCGATCTCATCTCTGTCTCCCGTCATCTCGTCTCGCGGAGCGCTCCCCGGCGGCGCCCGTGATCACGTGTCCGAGACGTGTCAGGTTTAACAACCTCTTTGTGCCTCAGCGTGTGTTCATTAAAACAGGTTCGCTGCGACAGGACTGCACTGAGATATTTAACTGGATCGGGGTTTTAGTTATTTAGTTATTTATTTATTTATTTTACACGTAGACGCTGGGTAATAAAATAATCTATTGAATTACCTCTGGGATTATCTTATTACGTCCAAATCCGTCAATACAGATCACGCTATATTTCACCTTATAATAAATAACTCCAGGTAAAATATATTATACAGCCACAAGTTTGTGGACACCTGACCGTCACATCCATACGTTCTTGCACAACATCCCATTCCACATTTATTTATTGACCTCCTTTCCACTAGATTTCGGGGCGTGCCTCCATTTCGGATGCGTGTTCGTTCAGCTGCAAGAGCGTTAGCGAGGTCGAGGTCAGATGCTGACGTTGGGATGGCGAGGAGGCTCCGGTAATCTGATGTTTCCAGGGGTTTCAGGTACGTTATCGAGGCCGTAGCAAATGTACGTCCAACGTACGTATCGTGGTCATGTGACCTATTAACGATCAACTTGCGAGGCCGCAGATCCTAACGACGAGTCGTTCGATGGATTCAAGCGTTCGAATGATATTACCGTTTCTATAAACTGTTTCTCGATGTGCTGTAGATCGATTCGATGAATGTTTTTAAAGCCTTTTATCCGCTCTTTCGCCTTTACTTCCCGTACGTACGTGTAAACGTCATACCGGTGTGGCTCAAACCGCACGCCCATCGGGGAATCTTCGCAAGAACACGCTACAAACACAATCGCTCCGTTCCCTTTCAAAATACAGTACTCGCTGCCTCACGACCGCAGTCTAATTGCTCCGGGGCGATGCAGCCACTTCCAAACAGCCTCCATTCATCTTCCTGTTTGAAAGGAAATGGTTCCAGTCCTTGATCTTTAATCATTCTCGCAGCCAGGAGTGCAAGGTCACCGGGGAGCGCGCGAGTCCCAGGCAAACGCGCCGGCTAAAATTAGAAAAGCAATACGCGGTTTGTTTCAATTACAGATTCAAATCTAAAGTGGCGTCTTTTATTGCGGCGGGCCTGTTTAATTTGGAACGAGAGAAAGAGGGGCGCGGAGATAAAAGAGCGACTTGGGTGTGTGCTCGCGTGCGTCCGGAGAGCGGGACGTGAAGAAGATGAAGATAGAAAAGCAGGACAGGAGCATAACCGGTATATCAGCTTTATGGACTGCGTGGCATTCGGAAGCCTCGCTTTATTATTTGCACACACACACACACACACACACACACACACACACACACACACACACACTTAATATCCTCAGATAAGAAATATCACCTCTTCTGTGTGGGAGGATGGAAGTTGAGGAACATCGTACGTTAGCAGGTAGCGGACAAGTGAGAAAGTAGTGTGTGCGCTTCGACACTTCACCCGTGCTGCTTCATCTCTTGGGGAAAATAAGAAGGAGAACTTGGAAAAGCCGGCGTTCAAAAACTGGGTTTCTTCTGTTTGTCCCTCGATCCCGTTTAAAAACTAAGGGGGAAGGAATCGTTTTTTGGAATCTATTGCCACTGGACGTTAGCCTTGCACCCTCTATTTGACTTTTCGTTACTCTGTTCAGCACTTTGCTCAGCTTTGCTGTGTTAAATGTGCTTTATAAATAAAATCGACCATGGGCGTAACCACGCATTCTTTGGCGGCGGTCGTGTCCCCCCCCCCAATGTTGAGGAAATACCAATCTGTCCCCCCCAAATATACAGCACAAAATATTTTCTATATGTCCCCCTTTAATGAACCCTGCCAACGGATCTGTCTTTTCTTCATCTATTCTATTTATTTGTGTCTATTCCTTTTTAATATATTTTCGTTTGTTAAGGAAAATCGGTGCGTGCCCCCCCCCCCAATCGTACACTTGGTTGCGCCCATACTCGGCGCATACTCAAGTTCGTTGATGTATTTAAGCAGCTCAGTTTTTGACCAGTAACGTTACATTCACTTGCATATCCTCCCGCCGAGTTCGTCGGACGCCCCCCCCCCCACCCCGCCCCCCCCACGAGGTTTGTTTCCCCCCCTTTCGCTGAATCGTGATTGCGCCGAGTTTTTTTTCCAGTATATCGTTAGCAAAGACAAAAAAAATATCTAAAAAAATGTCGTTAACAAACATCCAGTTATGACGTAACGACGTACCTACAGTTGCTTTTTTTTTTTTTTTTTTTTTTCAATCGACAGAATAATTTGAATAAGTTACAGGATTGCACTTTCAAATATCGCAATATGAAATAAACAAACAAAAAAAAAGAACGAGAGAACGTACATTTCTTCGTCTCGTGATCTTCAGGAAAATCACACGAAGCGACGACATCTTGGGGAATATTCCAAATTATTTCACAGGGGTGAATGTGATCAGGTTTTTCTTGGTAAAGGATGCGTCGAGCGTGATTATACTAAATTTTAACCATCATATTTCAGCGTAGTTGTGCTTACAAGATCTTTTGCCGTCACTAGCTTTACTTCATGTACGTATTTGTAAGTGCAGTATACAAGTGCTATACAAATGGCACCTCGAATGTGGAACCATGTTTATAAATAAATAAATAAATGAATGAATGAATAAATAAATAAATCAATAAATCAAATGTC
Source organism: Ictalurus furcatus (assembly GCF_023375685.1). Taxonomy (NCBI): domain Eukaryota; kingdom Metazoa; phylum Chordata; class Actinopteri; order Siluriformes; family Ictaluridae; genus Ictalurus; species Ictalurus furcatus. The sequence goes on along the minus strand of NC_071263.1, from coordinate 2,650,421 downwards.
ATCCATCATTCCTCCTGAAAGATGAGGCATGTCTCCGTTCTGACCTGAATATCTACGGACATTTGTAATTTTTGGTGAAACAAGTTTAGGTTGGTCCTGTGCAGTTAAAAAAAAAAAAAAAAAAGTTAACTCCACTAAGATCTTTAGAGTCTCGATCTCTAGAGCTCTTTTTTTACATTTCCGACTCCTGTAAAGACTCCGGCTCCGTCCTCGCTCGGCTCTCACATTTCCATAAATCACGAGCGGCGTCTTTAAAGGTTCACGAAATCCTCTCTCTCTCTCTTTTTTTTTTTTAAATATTCCTCCTCCCACGTGGCTTGTCAGCACCTTCTGAAACGTATCAGCGCCGTGCACGGTGGCCACTTTCTGCTCCACACGGACGCCGCGTAATTGGATTCTTAACGCTGGAACTCTGTAGAAATATTAGGCTTTATTGTGACAGAGCAGTAACACTCCCGTCTGCTGACGGACTTCTATAAAACTCTGCCCCGGCGGGTTACGCTGTTAACCTGTGAACCGGAAGCTCCCTGTGCACTAACACGTTTTCGGTTAACGGTACGTTCTAGACGACGAGAAAGTCTAAATAAGGAACGGGTATCGGCGGACGGGAAAACGGTCTTCTGGGGAAATAAATCTCAACTAATCCGTGACGAGAAAGTTTCAGGGGTTTCATTCAACACCTGCTTTAATTATGTATTTTTCAATAGTGTATTAGGGCTAGGAAACATGATGCTTTGATGACAAAATTATCATAAATTAGTCTGAGATATCATCAATATTCACATATTTTTCATTTATTTATTATTATTAAGATTATGAAACGGTTACAAACTTTGATTTAAAGCAGTTAATTTTTTTTTTAAAAATCTAATCTTTAAAAAATTTAGTTTTTATTTATTTATTTATTTACTTACTTGTTTTATCAGTGTGAAATGCATTTTTGTACACACTGAATATAAGTACGATCAAGCTTGAAATTAAATATTTGGGGGACAAAAAAAAAGATTAATTATTTAGAAACAAGTAGGCCTTTTTTAAAAGAAGCCTCTTATAAATCATCCACGAGTACGTCTGAAAGATTTCTCCCGTGCTTATAACTGTGTTATAAAGGCCCGATGTATGCACCCTTCCATTAATACAAATATAATTAAAATGATAATAAATAATTATAGCCTATCTGGTGAACTAATCTGCTCTCATGACCTGCCAAGTCTGTATATGATTTTTCGTCACATGACCTTACATCTTAGATCGTTTAATAGCGTCCTGAACTTTTTGTAAAAAAACAAACAAAGAATAAACCTGCTAAGTTTCAAAGCCAGTTCTTACTCCACACTAACCGCGAGGATGAAGAAACACCCAGTGTTCCCGGAGAGAATAATTTGGACCGTTGCAGTATGGAGGCTTAATTAAATCCATGAGAATCCGCGAGGAATTACACCCGTGGACGTGAAGCCAATTTCTCTGCGTTTGCTTCCTCGCCGTGTGCTCCTGGCGTTATCGCGGCGAGGCTTACGGCCAATGCTGCGCACAGCAGATTACCAGCGCGAGATAACCACCGCTGAATTAACCTCCGGGTACGAGTTTCAAAAGCGGGCTTGGTAACGCGAGACGCTTTAAAAAAAAACAAACCAAAAAAACTGAGGGAACGATGCGGCCATGATCAGTCATCTTCACAAATCTGTTCAAATAAAAGACGTTTATTGTCCATCAGATTACAGAATCATCGCGAAGCATGGTAGGTCACAATATCCTGTATCAGAGTTACTATACGCTCTTATCATAGCGCTCTAATCTTCTCCGTTCCCCATCTGCTAGCTGGGTCCGTCACTGAAATCATGTTCAGCTAATATCCGTTCTAAAGAGATGTCTGGGGGGCGGGGGGAAACCACCCCGCTGGCATTAAAAAGCTGAAGTTTTCTGCATGGAAGTGTTTATTTAACATTCAGGGAAGGAGTCTCCAGTGTAACGGTCACGTGAAAGTCTTCAGGACGGACATGTCGTCGTGTTAGGAAGTACCGTGAGTGTAAACTCCTCTGATACTGGCGTCTCCTTCCATAAACGTTAAATAAACGCGTCCTTACAGAAAACTTCAGACGGGCACGTTTACGCCGAGCTGTTACTATAGAAACGATAGCGCGTCAGAACGAGTGCATTACTATAAACCTGTGATGTGCAGCGGCACTACCGTCCTAGGAAATTAGTCAACGCCTTCAACCAATCAGAATCGCAATTAAATAAATAAATCAATCAATCAATCAATCAATAAATAAATCCGGTGAAGGACATTCCACAACAGTAATGTAGCTATAAACGGATAAAAAAAAAAAAAAAAAAGTACGAAGTGCCATTATAAATTCATACAAAAATGAATCACTGGGATATCGCTGTGGTGCGAGGGGAATAAAACACATCCAGATGTGCTGTTACACAACGTTCATTAACTCGAGTAACTCCGCTTCATCACACCAACCCCGTCGTTGATCATTTCCCCACGATGACGTGACACGGAGTGTTTTATTCCGTACGGTACAGTCTTGAGGCCCCGTTTAAAAAAAAATAATAATAAAAAAAAAATAAATAAAAAATTGATGTAAAGAAGTGAAGATGGCAGTCGCTCAGCTTAAAGCGCTTAACAAGAACAAATGATGAAACAGAAACCCAAATGACTGCTCTGAATACGGATCGTCCCGTAGCTGCGGATCTTAAAGCTCACGTAGCATCATTAACTTCAATAGCCAGGAGAAAGGAAGGAACATCTACAGCTCTATCACGTAAACTCGACAGTTAAACTCACATCGAAGATGGAAGACTCGTGGTCCTTATGCAAATAAACCGACACGACCTGCATGTTCATTCATACTGGCATAAAAAAAAAAAGACAAAAAAGACAAAAAAAACCCTCGTGAACGCGAGACGATAAGAACATAAGCAGTCCTTTTTGAACATCCATGCTTCGGCAGGTCACATTTTAGCCTAGCGAGCATAAAATAATAATAATAATAATAAGAAGAAGAATTAAATAATGTTAAAAAAGACGGCATTTCTTTGTTCTTTTTTAACGATGTTATGTTTTTAATTCTTGTAAATGTTGGTCCTTAATATATTTAATTCCATTTTCCTAGCACTGGGCTTCAGTTATCGAACTCATTTATAAATCAAATGAATTCACAAAAAGTTTTAACGAAAGAAATGTAAACCTACTTTCTTGAGAAAAAACATTCTGTTTTTGCTCCCGAGTTTATTACATTCAGGTGTAAGCAGACTCAGTAATATGAACCTCGACCGGTTGGCTTCGGATCGTGTCACTTGCAGAAGTTGACGCAAAACCGGAATGTTCCGTCACGCTTAGGTCGCTTATTTATTTCGGATACACTCTCGTTTAACGAGCATTTTGCCAATCTTGATTCTTTTTTAAAAAAATTTACGATCGAAAGAAAGCGATCTGAAACATCTCAACGGATTAAGACAAAACAAGGCTATCTATTCAATCAGGACAAAAGTACTGGCACCCTCGTAAAAGGACAAGGGGTTAGCGCGTGTCTATGGTAGTCGGCTCGCTGCGATGGATGAGCCGCATTACTGGGAGATTTACGAGGTGCTCTTTCACTCTGTAGTTTTCGGCTCTCTGCGAGCGTCGCCGGTTAAGGAGTTTTACGGGCGTGGCTAAACGGAAATCGGCTGTGCCGTAAACACGCCGGGTACGTTACGGCCGATTGGCGTCCGCCACCACGTGCATCCGAGTAAGAAGGACATCAACGTCAGCAAAACGTTTCTAAATCTGCCGTGGGATTTCTTGCGCCCCCAAACCCCTCCCCCACCCCAAAAAAAACAAAAACATTTACAAACAACCTCGTTACTAAAAGATCGTCTAACACGCAATAGTCAATCGAGTGTCCACGTGATGGATTCTGCAGTCTACAAAAATTTTGGCACCCTGCATATGTATGTTAACTATACATACAAAGTGGATGCTCTGACTGTTTGAAAGCCAGAACGTCATAATACTTGCTTTTGAGGCAGGCTTAAAAATATATTCCTGTTCTAAATCCTGAATATTTCCTTCAATAATTCCCTAAAAAAATAAGAAAAAAATAAAAGCATCATTCCTAAAATTATTTCTTGAGCTTTTTTTTTGTCGTCTCTGGGCTTCACATCAGAGCGCTCGCTGGATCGGTGCAGCCGAACCCGTGTGTCTGTTTCTGTCTCTCTCTTCCTGCCCTTGATCTTAATTAAGCTAGATCCGTAGCAGGGTTGGCGCTTTTATTCCGATCTGATTCGGGGCTGAAAATGATATATAAATAGACCCTATCCCCTGATCTCTCTCTCTCTCTCTCTGTGTAATACACGTGATTGCAGTGCAACAATTAAATTACTTCCCCGACTGTAACCGACAGCTTGTTTACTGATCCTGTTTGCACAAATTAAGATGGGAATGCAAACACGACCAGCAGCGTATTGACCTACCAGGCTGCTACGTCTTAATGAGAATCCCTCTGCCAATTCCGCTGCAGCGGGGCCCGAGCCTCCCTTCATGCCGACAGGGAGAAAGAAAAAAGGAAGCGAGAAAAAAGAAAAGAAACCCACCCAAGCTGCTGAGACTGTACCGCACTGCGCACTCAGAGCATCAACACTCATATCCCAGTGTCACATCAAAATAAACATGCATGTATTTTTCATGATGTTGAACGTAACTCTAAAGGGATAAACAAAAAAAACAGTACACTAGTAATACTCGAATGTATGACAGTTAAATGCTAATTATATCAGGTTTGATTTCATGTTCACTTTGAAATTAAATAGACAGAAATTCATGCTAAGCGGACTGTTAATGTTTATTCGTGTGGGAGGACGGCCCCAGAGGCGATAGTAAGTGCGTGCGTCCGTAAAATACGCATGCACGCCGACTCACCGCATTAACTGTAAGAAAGCCCGCCCACTTTTACACACCACGACACCGTATTAGTCATGGAGATAACCAACAGGCTGAAAGATTAACAATTGGCCTTGTTTGTTTTTTCTTTCTTTCTTCTTCTTCTTTTTTTTTTTTTTTTTTTTAAATCTAGGGTTTCATACCGCATCTCTATCCCCATCACGCCATGGCTCCAGGCAGCACTTTTCACTTTTGCATGTCCACCAGATTTGCATGTTGTTTGACTGTTGCGATCTGACTGGAATGCGGCGTGACGCTTGACTGAGCACCTACGGTTTAGCTCAAGCATTAGACACGGTCGAGTTCAGAGCTGACGCAAGAGGAACACTTCCATAAACCTTCCCCATGGCTTGTTTATAAAGAAGGATTTCTTTTTCATTATTATTATTATTATTATTATTTTAAAAGCTGTATTACCCGAGTTTAGAACGCAACATTCCGTGTCATTCTCTTCTAGAAAAATAATCAATAACTGGTGTGATGAAGCTACTGTTACCATCCCGAAGCAGATTATTTTCCTATAACGCCACGTCCTGAACTGTTTTACCTTAAAATCTTTTAATCACGTGAGTTCCTGTTATCGCTTTAACTTATAGCACCTATAAACCGATTCTGATCGGTCAAAAAGTGTTGATTCCTTTATCGACTAGTACTAATACGTTACCGTTTCTATAGCAACAGCTCGTTCACAGGGACCTGTAGTCACGTCACTTTCACAGTATTAAGAATCAAGGGTATGTAAACTTTTGAACTGGTTCATTTGTGTGACTATATGTAAAGTATTCAGGGCAGGACTTAATAATAATAATAATAATAAAAAAAACTACATGCAATTTTAATGATCCCTCTTTAAAAAAAAAATTCTTCACATTTTGCAGATTCTACAAGGGGTGTGTAAATTTATGAGCACAACTGTAAACACGTAAAAAAAAAAAAAATGCGTATCGTTAACATTGTGACGTTTTGTGTATAAGGAGAAGTTTATTTAACATTTATGAAAGGAGACTCCAGTGTCAGTGTCCAGTGAACGTTTTCCTGAGATCTTCAGGACAGAGGTTTTTAAGGTTTCTCTGTAACATGACACACTGCGGTATTTTTTTTTTTTGGCTATTAACTTCAAGAGAGAGACTAAAGAGAGGTTCAAATGTGTTTGTCCCATCCGCAGGGTCGTAAACCCGCCGAAAGCTCCCGATCCCTGTACACGCTTCACAGTCCAGTGACAGTAAAGATATCCTGAGGAAAAAAAAAAAAAAAAAGTGCTCGACAAAGCAAACTGCGCAGTAATGACAACACGTTTAATTGGCGATGTCTTCAGGATTAAGTGAAAGCACTTGGAGAAAGTAATTACGCAGCCGTTTCCAGGTAAAGCAGCTAATCAACATTCTAATTAAACACAAATACAATGGATCTAAAACGGCCACAGAGCATAAAAATGAGCAATTAAGAGTTCTGCTTTTGTTTTGTTTTGTTTTTTTCTCCAGAAAGTGCGGGCAGCAGTGCTGAGATTTCCCGTTTCTGACCAGTCAGGGCCTGTAGACATATAAACTTCGTCCTTTCCAGACCATGTGACACGCACACATCAGAGATAGATGGCTTTAATATCAACACAGCCAGCTCCATTTGTCCCACGATGGTTATGAAAAGCTCTGTCTCATCACATTTGAACAGAGAGTGCTGCATTATACTGCTCTATAATGCCCTATACTGTCCTATACGGCATTGAAATGCTCTATGCTGCATTATACTGCTCTATACTGCATTATACTGTTCTATACGGCATTGAACTGCTCTATACTGCATTATACTGTTCTATACTGCATTATACTGTCCTATACTGCATTATACTGTTCTATACGGCATTGACCTGCTCTATACTGCATTATACTGTTCTATACGGCATTGAACTGCTCTATACTGCATTATACTGTTCTATACTGCATTATACTGTTCTATACGGCATTGAACTGCTCTATACTGCATTATACTGTTCTATACTGTTCTAAACGGCATTGAACTGCTCTATACTGCATTATACTGTTCTATACTGCTCTATAATGCTCTATACTGTTCTAAAAGGCATTGAACTGCTCTATACTGCATTATACTGTTCTATACTGTTCTAAACGGCATTGAACTGCTCTATACTGCATTATACTGTTCTATAATGCTCTATACTGTTCTATACTGCATTATACTGTTCTATACAGCATTGAACTGCTCTATACTGCATTATACTGTTCTATAATGCTCTATACTGCATTGAACTGCTCTATACTGCATTATCTGCATTATCCTGCTCTATACTGCATTGAACTGCTCTATACTGCATTATACTGTTCTATAATGCTCTATACTGCATTATACTGTTCTATACGGCATTGAACTGCTCTATACTGCATTATACTGCTCTATAATGCTTTATACTGTTCTATACGGCATTGAACTGCTCTATACTGCATTATACTGCTCTATACTGCATTGAACTGCTCTATACTGCATTATACTGCTCTATACTGCATTGAACTGCTCTATACTGCATTATACTGTTCTATACGGCATTGAACTGCTCTATACTGCATTGAACTGCTCTATACTGCATTATACTGCTCTATACTGCATTGAACTGCTCTATACTGCATTATACTGCTCTATACTGCATTGAACTGCTCTATACTGCATTATACTGCTCTATACCGCATTGAACTGCTCTATACTGCATTATACTGCTCTATACTGCATTGAACTGCTCTATACTGCATTATACTGCTCTATACTGCATTGAACTGCTCTATACTGCATTATACTGCCCTATACCGCATTGAACTGCTCTATACTGCCTTATACTTTTCTATACTGCTCTATACTGCATTATACTGCATTGAACTGCTCTATCCTGCATTATACTGTTCTATTCTACTTTGTATTGCTTTATACTGCTCTACTCTATACTGCTTTGTATTGCTCTATACTGCTTTGTATTGCTCTATACTGCTTTGTATTGCTTTATGCTTCTCTGTTCTGCTCTATATTGCTCTACACTGTGCTATACAACTCTATACATCTTTATACAACTCTATATTGCTTCCTATTTGTACTGCTTTATACTGCTCTGTACTTCTTTATGCTGGTCTTTACTTTTTTGTACTGCTTTATATGACCATATACTTCTTTATGCTTCTCTATACTGTTTTATACTTACCGTATATTGCTTTGATGTTGCTCTACACTGCATTATGCTACTTTATACTTTTTATTACTGTTATATACTGCTTTATAATACTCTATACTGCTTTATAATGATTTGTAGTGTGTTACGCTTATACTGCTTTATAGCGCTCTGTACGGCTTTACATTGCTCTCTACTGGTTTACATTGCTCTATACTGTTCTATACTGCCTTTTACCGCCTATGAAGCGTTACAGGACCGGGTGAAAGCTTTACACATGCATGTGAATGACACGCCGTTGTCTGTTCATACGATTTTCATATATCCACCCGCACAATTATATGCCGTTCTGCTGCTAAAGTGGAGGCAGCTCACAAAGTTCCTAACCTTCCCAAAACAATCCGGCGGACACCTGGATGGTTTGACAACCACAGCTGAGGTATTTGCATGCTGCTTGACAATCATTCATGCACACCTGCCTATGTGACGGCCTGCAAAAACAACCGATTTGCATATTCACCCCCCCCCCCCCCGCCTTGTTTTTGTAACGAATTCATCCCAAATGGTCTCGTTGTAATGCGTGATCACTGGTGCATGGGGCTACACTGCATGCCTGCGCACAAAAAAAAACAACCATAAAGGACTCTTAGATAAGTACAACACAGCATTTGTAGCGTAAAATTAAACAGATCCAAGCAATGCGTGACATAAAAAGGTACAATTTTTCATTTTAATGGAGGAGAGAGAGAGAGAGACCGGATGGCGATGGCGCTTTAACCTGGACGTTTAAACATCATTTAAAAACAAAATCAATCAGGTCTGGGTATAGGGTTATACACTCTTATCAATTTACTTTGACATATCTATAATAAACATTTTATAAGCCGTTCTATAAAACCTCAGCAGTGCTTCTTAAAATGCCATCCCATAATATATATATATATATATATATATATAAAAAAAACAAAAAAAACGAAACGGAGGTTGAGAAAAACATAACGCATCATAACGTCGTTGCTGTTTACTTCTGTAGACTGCTGAATCCATCATGGTGGACGATCGATTGACGATTTCTAGCCGGTCATGATCTAACCCAGAGGTTAAGATTTTAATTACCGATCTATTAGGAAATGTTTAAAAACCAAGTGCCGCAACACAAATTAAAATAAAACTGGCCAACAAACATTAATTAGGACTAGCCTCGGTTTAATCGGATCCTAATTAGAGTAACACACCCCTCAGAGAGGAGACGGGGAGCACTCGGAGTGTGACCAGGAAACAAATCCAAACTAACTCTCTTCCATATTCATCGTACGTGCTAAATGAAATCGACTTGTTTGAAGGAAGTATTTAATGTTGATTCAATTTGATTTCACTTTACCACAACCGCACAGGGCTGGACAGATCATAGATTCATTAGCCGGTCCACTGGGCAAGTGTTCGAGTCGCCCAGAAGCTTGGTAGCTAGTTAAATGAACGACTAGAGAGTAAGGAAAATGAACAAATTCATGGATATTATCTTCTAGCAAAGATACGTGCGTCATACGTGTGTGTATGCTGTACGCGTGTGTGTGTGTGTGTGTGCGGCAGTACCGATATTGTAGGTGGCGAGCGGTGTTTTCTCGTGGTGGTGGTGGACATGGTGGTGGTGGTCTCGATGAAGGTGGTGGACATCTCCGGGGGCATGGCCGTGGTGCGGGCCGATCCGGCGGCGGGAACGTCGCCCACAAGCCGCACGCTGCCGTTGATCCGGATGTTCGGGTTGCCCTGAGCGGCCATGTTGAGCACCTTCAGCCCGTTGTAGTAGAGGCCCGAGAGCTGGCCCTGAAACGGCCTCCTGCGGTCCGCGCCACCGATCGTGATGGTGGCCTGTGTGTTGAAGATCGTTAACTGGCGCCCTGAGACGAGAGCAAGGGGATATCCGGATGGGTTTATTACAAAAAAAAAAAAAAAAGAAAAAGAAAAAGAAAGAAACAAACAGGAAGCAGGTCAAAAAAAATCCGAGCTCAACACAGCAGCAGAGATTAAAGAATAACGACCCTTTTAAATCAGGGCACCTTACAAAATGTCAAACGAGGAAAACCGTTAAATAAATAAATAAATAAATAAATAAATGGAAAGGTCAGGCTATAAACTGGGGAATTAGGCAGCCTGCAAGTGAAGAAATGACTCTAATTGGCTAAATGATTATATACATTATGAAACATTTAACCAAATTACCAAATAATAATAATAATAATAATAAGCTGCGGCGTAAATAAAAACGTGATGAGATGATTCTAAAAATCATAATGATGATGAATCAATTTATGATGTACTTATAACGTTTTTATCATTGATTTTATGGAAAATTTACTATTTGGCTATTTACTACTCACTGTGCATGCAATCTTTTGAATCAGAGAGAAAGAGAGAGAGAGAGAGAGAGAGAGGAGATAAGAGGAGAAATAGAGAGAGAGAGAGAGAAGGAAAGAAAGAGAAGATTATTAATGGCAAGGTGAAGGTTAAAGAATGGTGCCGGTTACCTTTCTCTTGCAGCCACTCCTCTACAGGCCGGGCATATTTGAACGGGATTTTCTTATTTGCCATTTGCAATCGCTCATTATCGTTGTTGCCTTTAAAGTTTAAAAGAGAGCTGTAACACTCGATCATGGCAAGTCAGAGATTTAAAAAGACTTTTAAAACACGTTTAGAAGGATTTAGACAAATAAATTTATGCTGGATTTGAACGCTGGCCTTCAATTTTTATTTTTTTTATTTATTTTTTTTCTCGTGAGAGAGAAAAGGACTGGAACAAGAGGCTCGTTATCGTCTCCTGCCGAACATCAGTCATTATCAAAAAGTGCCTCTCGGAGATCCGTGTTGAATAGATGCATAATGAACAGCGGCAGGCGCAGGCTCTCGGGCCGAGAGCAGACGATTAGATGCTTGAAGTCTGCTTTTTTTTTTTTTATCATCCAGACTATAACATACAGACGGCGAATTTTTTTTTTTTTTTTTTTTAGTTTTTAATTTAAAAAATAAATAAATAAATAAAAAATAAAAAATCACTTTTAATTATAAGCACGGTTAAACAACTATAGCACGGTTACGTCAGATTATCGGACATCTGCAGAAGGAACAGCAACTGCTTTTGAATTTTTTATTATTGTAATTTTTAAAACAATTTAAACGCACGTGACAGAATTGTAGTGAATTAAAAATAGATAAATAAATACATAAATAAAGAAATAAACGACATCGCCTATCAAACATTTGCTAAAGCGCTGATAAATGATCTCATTTCTCATAAATTCCAAGTGCAAATTTTTGTTTAAGCAACAAGAACAAAAAATAAATAAATAAAAGAATAATTTAGTAGAACATTTCCACTAAAGCATTTGCGAAAGTGTTAATAGTGATGTGACATTTTTTTAAACGAACATGAAAACACTGTGAGAAACCGCAGTCCCGGGTTTCTCAACGTGCCCGTGTGTGCTTATTAAATAAAATGTGATAATGAGATAAAAATACAGCTTGCCTAACTTTGTTTTTCAGTATGAGGTGTAGACAGATCATGATTGGTACGATTTAGCACTCTGCTAATTCTCATTCTTTTTTTTTTTTTTTTCTCAATAGTGTGAGGCAAAGAGAACGAGAATGCATTATTTGCCTGAGCGTTATGATCGGTAACCCCGCCCCCGGGCCATCTCGACCTGTCGAGGACACACCCCTCAATCGTTTGTTAATGTTAGGATCATCATTTTAACCCGAGCACGGATTTCACACCGGGAAAACACATCCTATAACATGATCCGTAGTTGATTTGCTGTGAAGGCGTCAGAAAGGTTACACAGAGCTGGACCTGTGTGTAAATGTTCCTGGCGACATGGAACCCTGCGTGCGGGTGGAGGGGAACGGGAGCAGGAGGGCACGCGCGAGGCGCTCCGGGCGATCGCGAGGGGGGGGGCAGGCGCCGGTCGGGTCTTTAGTGAACAGATTGCGCGGTTTGTCTCGGGAAGGGACGGTAATAAGAATTAATGGAGCAGGTGTGGAGAGCGAGGGCGGGTCGGCGCGGAGAGGGGAAAGGTGGGGCAGAGAGAGCAGATGGAGAGAGCGGCCGGGTCACTCATCACCATTACAATGAGGGGACGCAGCGTGAAGGTGCCATGACCCCTCTCTTCTTTACCTTCTTTTTTTTCTTTTCTTTCTCTCTCTCTGTCTCTCTCCACACACACGGGCACGGGCATGACCTCCCTTCGAATGATGACGGAACTGAATAAAAAACGAAAATGCAAACTTGCATAAGAAAGAAAGGACGTTCACAATAAAGATTCGGTAAATACAAACAGAGCGCTGCTGCTCAACACGATGGTACTGAGTGCCTCTCGCTCTCTGAACACGATCTTACCGAGTACCTCTCTCTCTGTCTCTCTCTCTGTCTCTCTCTCTCTGTCTTTCTCTCTCTGAACACGATCTTACCGAGTACCTCTCTCTCTCTGTCTCTCTCTCTCTGTCTTTCTCTCTCTGAACACGATCTTACCGAGTACCTCTCTCTCTGTCTCTCTCTCTCTGTCTTTCTCTCTCTGAACACGATCTTACCGAGTACCTCTCTCTCTGTCTCTCTCTCTCTGTCTTTCTCTCTCTCTGAACACGATCTTACCGAGTACCTCTCTCTCTGTCTCTCTCTCTCTGTCTTTCTCTCTCTCTGAACACGATCTTACCGAGTACCTCTCTCTCTGTCTCTCTCTCTCTGTCTTTCTCTCTCTCTGAACACGATCTTACCGAGTACCTCTCTCTCTCTGTCTCTCTCTCTCTGTCTTTCTCTCTCTCTGAACACGATCTTACCGAGTACCTCTCACTCTGTCTCTCTCTCTCTGTCTTTCTCTCTCTCTGTCTCTCTGAACACGATGTTACCGAGTACCTCTCTCTCCGTCTTTCTCTCTCTCTGTCTCTCTCTCTCTCTGAACACGATCTTACCGAGTACCTCTCTCTCTCTGTCTCTCTCTCTGTGTCTTTCTCTCTCTCTGAACACGATCTTACCGAGTACCTCTCTCTCTCTGTCTCTCTCTCTCTGTCTCTCTCTCTCTGTCTTTCTCTCTCTGTCTCTTGCTCTCTGAACACGATCTTACCGAGTGCCTCTCTCTCTGTCTCTCTCTCTCTGTCTTTCTCTCTCTCTGAACACGATCTTACCGAGTACCTCTCTCTCTCTGTCTCTCTCTCTCTGTCTCTCTCTCTCTGAACACGATCTTACCGAGTACCTCTCTCTCTGTCTCTCTCTCTCTGTCTTTCTCTGAACACGATCTTACCGAGTACCTCTCTCTCTCTGTCTCTCTCTCTCTGTCTTTCTCTCTCTCTCTCTCTCTCTACACGATGTTACAGAGCGCCTCTCTCTCTCTCTCTCTCTCTCCACGATGTTGCAGGCCTGCTAGAAACTCGTTTGTTTGGTGTTCATTTCTGTCGTCATTATTCACGGCCAGACCTCGCGAGCGTGCTCCTCGTGTGATCCAGAAAATCACGGGCCTAAAAATAACACCTCCCCTGGACACCTGCTTCCGACCTGCACCTGCTTCTTCATGCCTTCCCGAGGGTCTCGGACCCGGACCGTGCCTCCTCTCGGCGCCTACCGCGCCTGGCTCGCATCATCTATAATGCTGAAGTTAGCATAATAACAAATGGACGAGCTACGTCCGTATCTAGGCCGTGAAGTTCCACGCAGGTAGACCTTATAACAAAATAAAAAAAAAACACTTTTACATTTCCACATCATCGCTGAACGGATGGGAACTTCCTGACGACTTCTCGACGACTTCACGACCATGACGCCGAGGGATTTCCCGAGGATATGAGCGAGTCCGAAATCGCAACAGCTCTGTGAAGTGTTAATGCGGACACGGGAACTCGTAAAAGAGGCGCTGAGAAATCCCGAACATTCATTCCAGTTCCTAATGAATAAAAGAGAAATGTTCTAAACAGGAGATTTGAGGGTTTTCTAGCAATTAACGGCGTATCCTAGTGCGTATTATTCCTCCTGTAGTACATCGTCGTGTTGCTATTCAAGTGCGCGCACCTCGTAATTACCGGAAAATACTTCGAAGGTAGAGCAAACAGGAACTCTCCGTTCTCACGTCAGCAGTTCTCACCTTTCCTGATTTTCGGTCCCTCGTCACTTAACACGTTTCCAAACCACACACTATTCCCCTATCGTTCCCCCCCGATACTGACCCCCGCCATGCCGTTTCCTGTTTGTCCTCATTGTGGATTTACCTGGTTTGTGCCTGGACTCCTGAGGATCCTCCGTCTCGCACAATAAGCCCGGGAGCGTTCGTCTCGGCCTCCCCGGCGGGTTCGTTTCATTTCAGGATTAGACCAGAGGTGGATATTGAAAGCTTATCTCCCCCCCCCACCCCCCCACCCCCACACTCACTGAAAGATTTCTTTTAAGGTCAAGAGATTTTTGTATTTGATATCGGTAATTGTATCTGGCGTGTCCGATACAAAGCAAAGCGTGGTTCACATTTAAGGAACTCGCCGCCTTAAATCTTCTGGAAATAACGTAAGTCGGGTCACTCGAGGTGCGCTTTTCTCTCGCGCGGCTTTTCCCCCGAGACACACGCCGTCCTGCGGCCGAGACGTAAAAGCCCCGGGGATTACTCATCATCTCCGCGAGAGGGCCGGAGGACTCTGCAGCGCTCCATCTGATTACACACGACGCGAGGTCGACGCTTTGTGTACGCCGTGTACCCAGATGCTTACATGATAAGCGTGATTTCTTTCTTTCTTTAAGATCGAAAGGGCTTTGAGATACGGGAAGCTCGGTGCACTGACCTGAGGTAAAAAAAAATAAATCAAATCAAATAAATCAAATCAAATTTCCTTTAACAGATTACTTGTGTCCAGAACCTACAGCGCTGAAACTCTTCCCGCCGTACATTTCAGCGGAAATGCTCATGAACTCGTCCGCCATTATTCTCTAAACTTTCAAAAATAAACAAAGAAATAAATAATAAATGAACAAACAAACAATAAATGAACAAACAAACAAACGCTTTGGTGGCTTTGTATCATTAGACGCGCTCGTGCAGAAACCGGACACGACAGTCTGAATATCCGCTCCTGCTAACTCCGCTACAGCTTCACCGCTTTCAATCGTCTTCCTTCCTTTCTGATCCAGTTCTTTTATTTTCCTCTCCATTTCGTTCTTTCTTTTTTGTTTGTTTGTTTCTGACTTTCTAAATTTCTCCATTTGTTTGTTTGTTTGTTTATTTCTGACTTTCTAAATTTCTCCATTTGTTTCTTTGGCTCTTTCTTTCTTTCTTTCTTTCTCCATTTTTGTTTATTTCTGACTTTCTTAATTTCTCCATTTGTTTGTTTGTTTGTTTATTTCTGACTTTCTTAATTTCGCCATTTGTTTGTTTGGATCTTTTCTTCCTTTCTTATCCAATTTTTTTATTTTCCTCTCCATTTCTTTCTTTCTCTGTTTCTTTCTTTCTTTCTTTTTTGTTTGTTTGTTTGTTTCTGACTTTCTTAATTTCTCCATTTGTCTGTTTGGTTCTTTCTTTCTTTCTGACTTGCTCAATTTCTTTCTTTCTCCATTTTTGTTTATTTCTGACTTTCTTAATTTCTCCATTTGTTTGTTTGTTTATTTGTTTGTTTATTTCTGACTTTCTTAATTTCTCCATTTGTTTGTTTGTTTGTTTATTTATGACTTTCTTAATTTCGCCATTTGTTTGTTTGGATCTTTTCTTCCTTTCTTATCCAATTTTTTTATTTTCCTCTCCATTTCTTTCTTTCACTGTTTCTTTCTTTTTTGTTTGTTTGTTTCTGACTTTCTAAATTTCTCCATTTGTTTCTTTGGCTCTTTCTTTCTGACTTGCGCAATTTCTTTCTTTCTCCATTTTTGTTTATTTGTTTATTTGTTTGTTTGTGACTTTCTTAATTTCTCCATTTGTCTGTTTGGTTCTTTCTTTCTTTCTTTCTTTCTGACTGGCTCAATTTCTTTCTTTCTCCATTTTTGTTTGTTTGTTTGTTTGTTTGTGACTTTCTTAATTTCTCCATTTGTCTGTTTGGTTCTTTCTTTCTTTCTGACTTGCTCAATTTCTTTCTTTCTCCATTTTTGTTTGTTTGTTTGTTTGTTTGTTTGTGACTTTCTTAAGTTCTCCATTTGTCTGTTTGTTTGTTTATTTCTGATTTTCTTAATTTCTCCATTTGTTTGTTTGGATCTTTTCTTCCTTTCTTATCCAATTCTTTTATTTTCCTCTCCATTTCTTTCTTTCATTGTTTCTTTCTTTCTTTCTTTCTTTTTTGTTTGTTTCTGACATTCTAAATTTCTCCATTTGTTTCTTTGGCTCTTTCTTTCTTTCTCAATTTCTTTCTTTCTTTCTCCATTTGTCTGTTTGGTTCTTTCTTTCTTTCTGACTTTCTCAATTTCTTTCTTTCTCCATTTGTCTGTCTGTTTCTTTCTTTCTATTTTTTTTTTTTTTTTGGTTTGTATGTTCCTGACTTTCTTAATTTCTCCATTTATTTGTCCGTTTGGTTCTTTCGTTCTTTCTCATTTTCCGACTTTCTCACTTTTTTCTTTCTTTCTCCATGTGTCAAATTTCTTTCTTTCTGTCTTTTCTGTTTGTTTGCTTGCTTGTTTCTGACTTTCTTTCTTGCGCCATTTCTTTCCTTCTTTCTTTCCATGCGATGTATACGTGTTGATTTATTATTATTATTATTTTTTAATAAACGCTGTATTTGCTTTATGGTTAGATCCGGGACAAATGTGCACGTGTGTGTGTGTGTGTGTGTGTGTATATATATAAATATATAAATATATATATAAAATGCGTTAAGCTCTATATAATCTATATTTATCCGCGTGCGGCTCAGTATCACGCCGCATCAGAGCTTTGAAGATGTAGTAAATTATTAACATGTGACATGAAATGAATATACACAGATACCACTTCCTTTCGGGAAATGAAAATAGCAACCGCTTCATTTTAGATCTCTCTCTCTCTCTCTCTCACACACACACACTCTCTCACACACACACACACACTCCTTGACTTGTATTCCAACTCCCAGAACTCTTAAATCCATCGCGTTCCATGAAGCGTGTGCTGTCCTGTAAGATGAGTAGAGAACGTGTTAACGTCTGTGTACCCGTTTATATCAGTTACACGAAGCGAGACGTCCGTCACGTGCCTGTCACGTGCCTCTCACATGTCCTTCAGCGTTAGCAAGCAAGACGTGTTAACTTTAATGCACAGATCGCCGTATGGAGGCGTCGTTTGAGTGTACTGCAGCTGGAACTCTCGCTGTTTTAAACAGCAATCTGTCAATCACGCCTGCTTCTGTGGCGGCAATTACGGACGACATTCCCATGGCTCACGCTCCTCCGATTCCCGCCTACTGTTTTAGCACAGAGGAAACCCGAACACAACATAAGCAGTAAAGACGAAGAAGAAGCAATAAACGAGCGGAGAATAAAAACCTCAGCGACTTCCTGCGCTTTAAGAGCACCGACAGGGCCGGGAGCTCGGCTAATCGATGGCGTTCGTCAGTGTTGATCTCCAGATGTGAGTGACAGGAGTGAGGCGTGGAGAGAATAGCCTAGCTGACATCAGAGCTATCGCTCCTCTACAGGTTCAGACGCAGATGAAGACGAAGGTTCAACCTCATCTACAGGTTCAGAATACACAACCTGAACACACCTGATACCATCAGGAGCAAGACGAGAGATCTACACGCCTCTAAAGGGAGACGTCATTACACGTCTGTGTTCAATATTCAACACACTCATACCCTCACACACACACTCATCCAACCATCCATCCTACCAACCACCGGTCGATCCATCCGTGTCCATGCATCTGTCCATCAGTCCAACCTTTAAGCCATCTTTCCATCCATCTGTCCGTTCAACCACAGTCCAGTCTTTAATTCATCTCTATCGGTCTGTCTGTGCATCCACCTACTATTCATCCATTTGTGTATGCATCTTTCCATCAACTCTTCTATCCATCCATTTATCCACTATCTATCTATCTAGATGTCTGTCTGTCCATTCATCTGCTATCCATCCAGTTTTCCATGGATCTTTCCATCTACTCATCTATTTATTTATCATCTGTCTGCCTGTCCAACTGTAAATCCATCTCTCTCTCTCTCTCTCTCTCTCTCTATCTATCCTTTAATCCATCTATATGTCTGTTCATCTATCTATTATCAATCTTTCCATCCAACCTGTCTATCCATCAGCCCAAACAGCAGTCCATCCATCCATCATTCCATCAGCCTATCCATCTATCCATCTATCTGTCTGTCTGTCCATCCGGCCATTTATTCATCCATCAATCCAAACCATTCATTCACTGAACTGGCCAACTGTTCCATCCATCTTTCAATCAGCCTGCCTAACTATCTCTCTATCTATCTATCTATCTATCTATTATCAATCTTTCCATCCAACCTGTCTATCTATCAGCCTACACAGCAGTCTATCCATCCATCATTCCATCAGCCTGCCTATCTATCTCTCTATCTCTCTATCTATCTATTATCAATCTTTCCATCCAACCTGTCTATCTATCAGCCTACACAGCAGTCTATCCATCCATCATTCCATCAGCCTGCCTATCTATCTCTCTATCTCTCTATCTATCTATTATCAATCTTTCCATCCAACCTGTCTATCTATCAGCCTACACAGCAGTCCATCCATCCATCTTTCCATCAGTCTGCCTATCTATCTCTCTATCTATCTATCTATCTATCTATTATCAATCTTTCCATCCAACCTGTCTATCTATCAGCCTACACAGCAGTCTATCCATCCATCATTCCATCAGCCTATCCATCTATCTATCTATCTGTCTGTCTGTCCATCCGACCATTTAGTCATCCATCAATCCAAACCATTCATTCACTGAACTGGCCAACTGTTCCATCCATCTTTCCATCAGTCTGCCAGTCTGCCTGCCTGTCTGTCTGTCTGTCTGTCTATCTTTCTATCCATCCTTTAATCCATCTATATGTCTGTCCATCTATCTATAATCAATCTATCCATCCAACCATTCTTTCATAAATCCAACCTACCAACTGATCTATCTATCCATCTATCCGTCCAACCAACAAACCAATCAGCCTTTGGTTTGGGCATTGCTCTATCCATCCACCCATCTGTTTTCCGATCCCATCCGTCGTTCTGTATTCAGACTTGAGTGCTATTCACAAGCTACAGGGGCGTTACGCACACCATAAATAACCGGAATAGCACTTAGACAGAAATAATTTGCACAAAAACAAACAAACAAACAAACAAACAAAAAGAGATCCTCAGGCAACAGAAGGCAGGAGGTTCATGAACGTGTGAGCTTCTCGACATTCATGACATTTCTTTTTTAATGGCTGATGACAGATAAAAATCTATTCACTGCTACACAACAGGCCCTGCTACACAGCTGCCGTAGTGCTGCGTGTCATCTCCAAATCGCCCGGGGTCACGTTATACACAGAGTCCTGCCCTCACGCATAGATCCTGTAGGTCCTGCCTGATCTTTCGGGTCCTGGAGATCACCAGGACGTCGACGTCTCGGCGTAATGGGCTCGCTCGGCCTTCTTATTCGAAAGCGATCAGACCACCGAGGTTGGCTAAATTAACTTGGCAACTTCTTCGCCTTAGAAATTGGTGCATTGGAGCCATTTGCGATGAATACCTCAAAGCATTAAGAAAATAAAGCGCAGCTGTTTGGGCTCGGCTGAACGCCTCCTGCAAGCGTCCGGCACCTTGCTTCATTTCCTCTTCGTTTCTAATCTTATCTCCGTAGCCGTCGATAACAAGATTCCTTCATCACTAACAGCAGTGCAAGATAAAAAAAAATGAATAGTCGGCAACACTTTGACGCTCGCGAGCGGCCACGGAAGGATTTTATCTTCACTCGTGGACCTTGAAGCGGAGAGTCAATTACGTCTGCGTTTATAGAGACGTCTTACATGCCAGTGACATTCATAACGCCGGTGAAATACTCCTGTAGTCAACACGCTGCTCGAGAACCTGAATCAAGGTCACTATAAAAAGATCCCAGGGTCTAAAACATACACGCTCTGCAATACAGCTAATATAACACGTTCAAGACGCCGTATTTCAGAATACGGAGAACGTTCCTAAACACCGTGCTCAGCGTTCTCAAAATGGACGCCAACAGCCGAGGAGTCAGGAACCATTTGAAAATGCTTCTTCGTTGGTTCAGAACTGGAAAAAGTCCACACGTGAAATTCTACAAACGTCCACCAAGAACCCTTTACGGTTTTAGGAAGTGCTTCATTTCCTGATCTAAACTTAAAACTGATCAAAAGACGGTGCAGAGGTACTACCGCGGATCGGCGTTTTATTCCTCACGTCAAGGGCATGACGTTTTATTTACGCACGCTCTACTTTTGAGACTTTTCATCCATTCATAGTTACGCCCAACGTCGTGACGCGTCCACGAAACGACTATAAACAGCAGTTCCTTTATCGGCCTTCTGTTTAATTCCCCTCCGACACTGGAGACTCCTTCCAGAAAGTTTCCATAAAACACCTCGCGACAGAAAACTCATCACGCCGTATCGACGGTTCTGCGTGTTTCTTTCGTAAACAGGACGTTTTCGAACTCGTTGATGATTTGCATCGCAACAAGCACTTTAATATAAAGCTGGGAATTTCAGCCAGTGAATGAAATCAACACCTTCTGACCAATCAGAATCCAGAATTCAGTGGCGCCGGGGTAGAACTGTGCTTCAAAGTTATATAATTCGATTGTACAGTCGACGTAAAGACATGGCGTTGTTATTTTGGTGTGTCTCTCTGGGGGGGGGGAGGGGGGTCTAGGGGGCACTTCGACGTTTCGAAACGTTTTGGAGTGCTTCAAAACGTTAAACTTTCGCAATCTTAGAAGAGAAGCGTCAAGAAATCCGAAACCCGTTGACCGTCCTAACGCTCCGCCGGAAACCTCCTTAACGTCTAAACGAAAGATTATGGGATAGAATGTTCCGTTTACAAATTCCACTCTTCCTCCCGGGTCTTTATACGAGCTGGAATTGTTGTTGAAAATGTGCAGATTTCATTCGTTTCCCGAGGCAGCCGTGCCGGTACACAACTGATAGATGGTCAGTCGGGGCGTCTTGACCCACGGAGGAGGACGGCTACGCGGCTGACGCGAGGAGCGCTGCGGGGGTGACGGCGTCGGTGTGAGGAATGACGTTAGCGTGAAAGTGAAAGCTCGCTCTCGCTGTTAGGAGGATGCCGTGGGTTTCTGGGCTGATGAAGCACAGTGAGGAGTTTATACATAGCCTGGGGCACACACACACACACACACACACACACACACACACACACACACACACACACACACGGGACACTTATTACTCAGCTCAGTGTGTCTGAGTCAGCAGCATGGCGTTAGTTCGCAGCTAATTACATGTTATACATCTTATTTCAGGACGACTAAAAAACTACTGACCTCCAACTACTGACCTCCAACTACTGACCCAGTGCGTAAGGTCAAATCCGTAGTGCGTGTATATACACGTACAACACTTCTCCAGTATCTACATCTCTACTGAAACAGAAAGGCAGCTCTTTTTCCTCCCCAAGCACCCGATGGTTATCATAACCATCACTCGGGAAGTCGGAACTACGTTATTTATTTATTTTTTTTACTTCTGTGTCCCAGCTACGAAAAGGACGCATCCGCGTTCGTCTTTTCTTAGCGATAATCTCTCAAGCCGGCTAACTGTGATGAGCGATGTACGTTTTGCATACTCGTTTACCGCTAGCTAAACGTTAGCTACAAATCAAACGTACACATAGACTTTAGTTCACGTTAACGAACGCGACAGGTTCTCCGTCCAGCGTCGCGGAAGGCTGCGCCGCAGAAAACGACGTCCGAGCGGAAAATTCGAGACGAGATGAGCGATCGCCGACGTAAGACGGACGACGGGTGGGCGGGGCTTCCGGGGTATCGGTTGACATAGGCGTTCATCTAGTAACTTTATACTGGATTACTCCGTGTGAGTGTTTCTGAGCGAGCAGTACTCGGTCTGTGGTATTTCCTTTACTGATGTTATCCACTACATAAAATTTTCCCCCACCAGCGAGTCGAAATCTCTCATCGGGGAGGCGAGTAACACCGAGACGAGAGAACATTAACTCACCGTGGCCGTTAAAGTGATTGCGCGGCCTAGACGTCCACCCACTCGTGAAAGAAAGGCAGGACTTGAGGAAGATTGGCCGGTGCTTAATGTTCTGGCCTCCGACGGCTCTGCTCGCACTCGTGCGGGCGAGCGTGAGGCATGAAATAACTCTCGAAGCGGAGAAGTTGAAATCAGGACACGTGTAAAGAAAATTGGTTTTCTCTGCTAGGCCTTACATCTCCCCGAAGAGAGCAGAGACAGTCCAATAGTAATAAAAAGGAGCGCAGACAACAACGAAGTAATAAAGATCGGACAGAGTCGTTCCCTGCCGCTGTGAGGAGACCGGATCATTTCAATGCCCTGAAGTGACGTTCATTTATTTTGATCAATTATAAAGGTACGGCGAGGACGAGGGCGAGGGGCGTCGGCGTTCACACGTCTGATGTGTACAACGTGATTAGTACTTCTCCACCGACAACACACTGGTACCCGAGGATCTGTTCGTTAACACGTCCTACTGCATCAAATTTCACTATATAGTATAGGAAAGTATAGGAAATTGAAAAAATTCATATTAATGCATCAAAGAGGATATTTAATGCTGCAGAACATTAACAAAACAAGCTACTTCCTGTTCTCGCTTACGTTAGAGCAGCTAGAAACACACTCGCAAGCCTCTCTTTCTTTCTATCTTGAAGTTAATAAGATTAATAAGTTTAAAAAAAACAAAAAAAAAACACAACAGCTCGTCATGTTACAGACGAAACACACACAAAAAAGCGTAAAGTCGTCTGACGTGAAGATTATTAAGTCTTAATAAACCGTTCAAAACAATCAAATGTATCTAGACTGGTCAAATATGCCCTCGATGTCACGTTACCTGATATTAAGATGTCATAATAAGCGTTATGATGACTACTATTTACATTTTATTTACGTGACAAACCAATTCTTTGACGAATATTTCCTAATTAAATACTGGAGGGGGGAAAAAAGGGAGCGTTTTTACGATGACGTACATGGCAACCGTACCGCTAATGCTAACGAAGCTCGGTTTGAACAGCTACAGGCTGATTAATCGATTAAAAACATACTATTTAGACCATGAATCTGTCACCGTGTGTGTGTGTGTGTGTGTGTGTGTGTGTGTGTGTGTACTTGTCTGTGATTAGATGCCGAAGGATTTGACGTCGGATGTTAAAACGTCGTTTTCAGTCGGAAATGAAGCCTAGCGTTTGCTAACATCGGTTTTACGTTTCAATTAACGCACATGTTTTCGCTGCTTTTAACATGCACGGCACAGGCTTAGTGTCAGAGGGGAAAGAGAAAAGAAGGGAATTAAGGGGGAAAGTTAAAAAGTTAAGTGCAGTACACAGACACGCACACACACACACACACACACACACACACACACACACACAGGTCAAACAGAGTGACTTTGGAAATAGAGCAAAAAGCAGTTGCTGTCCGTTTCTGCCTTCTGTCCATACATCTTCCTGACTACCTAAAGCAAAGGTTAAAGAAGGTGGACGAGAGGTCGTACCTGAGGGGAAGTGCTCGTTGATGGCCCAGTTGTCCACCTGAAGTGTGGCGTTGCCCCCGTTTCGTGTGTATCGCACCACATGGTACTTGCCATCGTTCACCGGCATGCTGCTCTCCTGGACGATGATATCGACCATCCCGATGTTGAACGTGACGCCGATTTTGCCTTGCTCCTGAAATAACATACAAATTTACCAATGAGAAAACACCTGGTACTGGCACGATTGGGATTATTTCTGTGTCGAGTTAATTACTTATTTAGATGCAATCTCTAACCCATTGTCCTTGTTTTAGCTCGGGATCTCTTGGATCGCGAAGGTATTTGCATTGGCGACCTCTGTTCGTGATAAAGCGGTGCCCTTAATGAAAAGAATTCATCAGCCATTCCGCAAGCTCATCCATCAAAATCAATCGCCTTAAAACTGAGCGATAAGGAAGGTTCATTTGTCAACTGGAAAACACGCGGCATCCGAGCAGTCGGGTTCTGAGCGTCTGACGTTTTTATAGTTCGTTTATAGGAATTGGAGAGCAGGACTATCGCAAAGAAAGTAAAGATAAGTCGGGCAGGGTTTTAACGGTAGGAGTAAAAACAAAACACATCGTTTCACAAGGCAATCACAGAGCATCATTTAGTGTAATGAGCCAATCGCAGGGCATCGTTTAGTGTCATGAGCCAATCACAGGGCATCATTTAGTGTCACGAGCGAATCACAGGGCATCATTTAGTGTCACGAGTGAATCATAGGGCATAATTTAGTGTCACGAGCCAATCACAGAGCATCATTTGGTGTCACGAGCCAATCATAGGGCATCATTTAGTATCAAGAGCCAATCACAGGGCATCATTTCGTGTCACCAGGCAATCACAGGGCATCGTTTGGTGTCACGAGCCAATCACAGGACAGCATTTGGTGTCACGAGCCAATCACAGGGCATCATTTGGTGTCGGGAGCCAATCACAGGGCAGCATTTGGTATCACGAGCCAATCACAGGGCAGCATTTGGTGTCACGAGCCAATCACAGGGCATCATTTAGTATCAAGGGCCAATCACAAGGCATCGTTTGGTGTCACGAGCCAATCACAGGGCATCGTTTGGTGTCACGAGCCAATCACAGGGCAGCGTTTGGTGTCACGAGCCAATCACAGGGCATCATTTAGTATCAAGAGCCAATCACAAGGCATCATTTAGTGTCATGAGCCAATCACAGGGCAGCGTTTGGTGTCATGAGCCAATCACAGGGCATCATTTAGTATCAAGAGCCAATCACAAGGCATCATTTAGTGTCACGAGCCAATCACAGGGCATCGTTTGGTGTCACGAGCCAATCACAGGGCAGCGTTTGGTGTCACGAGCCAATCACAGGGCAGCATTTGGTGTCACGAGCCAATCACAGGGCAGCATTTGGTGTCACGAGCCAATCACAGAGCATCATTTAGTATCAAGAGCCAATCACAGGGCATCATGTAGTCTGCGTGGTGTCATTATAAAGATACAGAATTTTTAAAAATCATACTTTAACACATCAATCCGGTTAACTTTATTTTTGATCCTGTCTGATGATCATTTCACATTTCTCTCCCTCTCTCCTTTTTTTTTTGGTGACACACTCATGTCCCGCACAAGCTTTCTGGGTTGCTCAGACATATTTTACGGTTATGTTAAACCAGAGCTGGCATTGTTCTTATCAGCAGCAGCATGGGAAAACGATGACAGGTGATGAATAGCATCAGGGGAGATGTTTATCAGAGTGCGGCGCATTCATCAAGCCAGATCTCTGGGATGGAAATCTGGGCCGGCGCCTTCAAGTTCATCTGGATGTCACGGACGCTTCCTCGCTGCTTTCCGAGGCCCGTCGTCTGCCATTTTCCAGAATGATAACCCCCCTTTCCTGGCCTTCTCTCTGACGAAGACTGTTCCACTCTCTGTGACGGTGCCGGTCTAGTGGAACCGAGTTGATACGCACCCGTCTAACGATTAATAATTCGCTTAAACGTCTTGAGGCACGGTCACAGGTCCGACGCGTGACGTGGAAATCGAGGCGATTCAGAAAAGATCGCCGTGGTTACAAAAACACATTATATTCCACATAATCGCAGTAGCCCGTGTGTTCGGAAATAAAATATTTAACAGAACAAAATGGCTCCGAACACAAAGTACGCTACAGGCGAGAGACGTCAAGCGCGAGGAGACATCTCGTCCCCGTTTCCCACTTTGACTAAAAGGTGTATTTTCGCCGGGATAAGCCTGGAACCGCCGCATTACTTTTTGATCAGAGAAACGATGTTTTTACATCTCGCAGCGAAGCGTTCGCTTTAAGTGCCACTCGCTCTTTCCTCATCCAATTTCTAATATCACCCGAGCGCATACAAGAGAGCTTCTGGGAGAGAAAACGCTGTTGGCAAGCGATGCATGAAAGGAAGCGGCGGGTTAAAAGTGCCGAATATTGAATATCACACGCTGAGGTCAGAGTAAATATTTCATGCGGTTGGAGGATATACGAGTTTTCCCGTGGCTCTGTGGAATTCGGAGCTGCTTAGTCTGCGTATAACTCTGCGACATCGAATTTACCGAAAATTAACGTCTGAACTTCTCTCCTTTCTGTTTCATTCCCGTCTTTTTCCTCCGCTGTAGCGCTCGGTCATTCTGCCGCGAAATTGATTCGCCAGACTGCGTCTACACGCGTCTAGACAGAAAGAAGAAGAAGAATGAAACGGCGTTTCATTATTCTGCCTTACTTTTACATTTTTTGTTCTTTTTCTTTTTACGATGGAATGATCAAAGACGTTAGCGGCAGATTCTTTAAGTCCTGTAAGGCGCGAGGTGGGGCCTCCGCGGATCCACGTGAATAAGTGAGTGAGTGAAGGAATGCATGAAAGAATGAGTGACCAAATAATAAGAGTGAGTGAATAAATGAGTGAGTGAGTGAATGCATGGGTGTGACTGAATGAATGGGTGAATAAGAGACAGAGCAAATAAATGAGCGCGTGATGGAGCGACTAAACGAGTGAGTGAATGAGTGCGTAACATGAACGACTGACTGAATAAAAAGAGCAAATGAGTGAGTGAGTGAATAAATGCATGCGTGTATAAGTGAGAGAAAGAGTGAGACAGAGCAAATAAATGGAGTGAAGGAATGAGTGCGTCACATGAACGAGTGACTGAATAAAAAGAGTGAGTGAGTGGCTAAAAGAGGGAATAAATGAGTGAGTGAGTGAAGGAATGCATGAACGTATGAGTGTGACTGAATGAATGAGTGAATAAGTGAGAGAAAGAGTGAGGGAGAGAGAGAGCGCAAATAAATGAGTGAAGGAATGAGTGACTAAAATAAGAGAGGGAGTGAGTGAATGTGTGAGTGACTAAGAGTGAATAAATGAGTGAGTGAGTGAGTGAGTGAGGGAAGGAATGCATGAATGCGTGAGTGAATAAGCGAGAGAGAGCAAATGAATGAGTGAGTGAAGGAGTGTGTAAATCAATGAGTGACTGAATGAGTGTGTAAATGAACGAGTGACTAAAAGAGTGACTAAATGAGTGTGTAAATGAACGAGTGACTAAATAAAAGAGTGAGTGAAGGAGTGTGTAAATGAACGAGTGACTAAATGAGTGTGTAAATGAACGAGTGACTAAATAAAAGAGTGAGTGAAGGAGTGTGTAAATGAACGAGTGACTAAATGAGTGTGTAAATGAACGAGTGACTAAATAAAAGAGTGAGTGAAGGAGTGTGTAAATGAACGAGTGACTAAATGAGTGTGTAAATGAACGAGTGACTAAAAGAGTGAGTGAAGGAGTGTGTAAATGAACGAGTGACTAAAAGAGTGAGTGAAGGAGTGTGTAAATGAACGAGTGACTAAATGAGTGTGTAAATGAACGAGTGACTAAAAGAGTGAGTGAAGGAGTGTGTAAATGAACAAGTGACTAAATGAGTGTGTAAATGAACGAGTGACTAAATGAGTGTGTAAATGAACGAGTGACTAAATGAGTGAATGAATGAGTGTGTAAATGAATGAGTGACTAAATGAGTGTGTAAATGAACGAGTGACTAAATAAAAGAGTGAGTGAAGGAGTGTGTAAATGAACCAGTGACTAAGAGAGTGAGTGAAGGAGTGTGTAAATGAACAAGTGACTAAATGAGTGTGTAAATGAACGAGTGACTAAAAGAGTGAGTGAAGGAGTGTGTAAATGAATGAGTGACTAAATGAGTGTGTAAATGAACGAGTGACTAAATGAGTGAATGAATGAGTGTGTGAATGAACGAGTGACTAAATGAGTGACTAAATGAGTGTGTAAATGAACGAGTGACTAAATAAAAGTGAGTGAAGGAGTGTGTAAATGAACGAGTGACTAAATGAGTGACTAAATGAGTGTGTAAATGAACGAGTGACTAAATGAGTGTGTAAATGAACGAGTGACTAAATGAGTGTGTAAATGAACGCGTGACTAAATAAAAGAGTGAGTGAAGGAGTGTGTAAATGAACGAGTGACTAAGAGAGTGAGTGAAGGAGTGTGTAAATGAACAAGTGACTAAATGAGTGAATGAATGATTGTGTAAATGAACGAGTGACTAAATGAGTGTGTAAATGAACGAGTGACTAAATGAGTGTGTAAATGAACGCGTGACTAAATAAAAGAGTGAGTGAAGGAGTGTGTAAATGAACGAGTGACTAAATGAGTGTGTAAATGAACGAGTGACTAAATGAGTGTGTAAATGAACGCGTGACTAAATAAAAGAGTGAAGGAGTGTGTAAATGAACGAGTGACTAAATGAGTGTGTAAATGAACGAGTGACTAAATGAGTGTGTAAATGAACACGTGACTAAATAAAAGAGTGAGTGAAGGAGTGTGTAAATGAACGAGTGACTAAATGAGTGTGTAAATGAACGCGTGACTAAATAAAAGAGTGAGTGAAGGAGTGTGTAAATGAACGAGTGACTAAATGAGTGAATGAATGATTGTGTAAATGAACGAGTGACTAAATGAGTGTGTAAATGAACGAGTGACTAAATGAGTGTGTAAATGAACGCGTGACTAAATAAAAGAGTGAGTGAAGGAGTGTGTAAATGAACGAGTGACTAAATGAGTGTGTAAATGAACACGTGACTAAATAAAAGAGTGAGTGAATGAGTGTGTAAATGAACGCGTGACTAAATAAAAGAGTGAGTGAAGGAGTGTGTAAATGAACGAGTGACTAAGAGAGTGAGTGAAGGAGTGTGTAAATGAACAAGTGACTAAATGAGTGAATGAATGATTGTGTAAATGAACGAGTGACTAAATGAGTGTGTAAATGAACGAGTGACTAAATGAGTGTGTAAATGAACAAGTGACTAAATGAGTGAATAAATGAGTGTGTAAATGAACGAGTGACTAAATGAGTGAATAAATGAGTGTGTAAATGAACGAGTGACTAAATAAAAGAGTGAGTGAAGGAGTGTGTAAATGAACGAGTGACTAAATGAGTGAATAAATGAGTGTGTAAATGAACAAGTGACTAAATGAGTGAATAAATGAGTCTGTAAATGAACTAGTGACTAAATGAGTGAATAAATGAGTCTGTAAATGAACTAGTGACTAAATGAGTGAATAAATGAGTGTGTAAATGAACTAGTGACTAAATGAGTGAATAAATGAGTGTGTAAATGAACGAGTGACTAAGAGAGTGAGTGAAGGAGTGTGTAAATGAATGAGTGACTAAATGAGTGAATAAATGAACGAGTGACTAAGAGAGTGAGTGAAGGAGTGTGTAAATGAATGAGTGACTAAATGAGTGAATAAATGAGTGTGTAAATGAACGAGTGACTAAATAAAAGAGTGAGTGAAGGAGTGTGTAAATGAACGAGTGACTAAATGAGTGTGTAAATGAACGAGTGACTAAGAGAGTGAGTGAAGGAGTGTGTAAATGAATGAGTGACTAAATGAGTGTGTAAATGAACGAGTGACTAAATGAGTGTGTAAATGAACGAGTGACTAAATGAGTGTGTAAATGAACGAGTGACTAAATGAGTGTGTAAATGAACGAGTGACTAAGAGAGTGAGTGAAGGAGTGTGTAAATGAATGAGTGACTAAATGAGTGTGTAAATGAACGAGTGACTAAATGAGTGAATGAAGGAGTGTGTAAATGAACGAGTGACTAAATAAAAGAGTGAGTGAAGGAGTGTGTAAATGAACGAGTGACTAAATGAGTGACCGAATGAGTGTGTAAATGAACGAGTGACTAAATAAGAGAGTGAGTGAAGGAGTGAGTGACTAAAAGAGTGAATAAATGAAGGAGTGACGCAGTGAAAAGTCGGGTCTATGCCAGACTGTTACACAGGAACATACAGTAAGGTCATTTAGAAGCGTACAGTAAAGGAAAAGTAAACGTGTGAAACGTGCGAAACGTCCGTAAAGTGGATGACGGTGCGTGTGCTCCGAGGCGAAGCTCCGTACAGCTCTCCGTATCACCTGCACACGCTGATACGATGATAAGACGTGTGTGTGTGTGCGTGCGTGCGTGTGTGAGAGCGAGAGAGCGAGAGAGAGTCGAGTGCGCTCGGATGATAAGAAAACTCTCAGCCGCGTCGCTCACGTTATTTCCCCCCTGATTGTTTCATCAATAACGAAGCCGAGGTCAGATAAAAGCCAATTTTTAGTTTTGTGCTCAACTGAGAGCTTCATCGACAGAAACGCCATCGACAATTTATTTCTCTGGACGTTCACAGAGCCGCCGCCGCTGCTGTTTTTCTTTCCTCTCTCGTGTACAGTGCACACGTTAACTACGGATTTATCTCCGCAGTTTAGGAAAAACGTTACAGTTCGATACGACGGCGGTATCCGAGATATAACTTCATCCCTCAGATATAAATACGTTTAAAAATGAAACTTAATATGCTATTCTTCTTCCTCTTCTTCTTATTATTATTAGGAAGAGCCAAGCATGAAAAGGTGAGTAGGCACCTATTGTTATTCCACCTTTTCTCCTTCTTCTGGATAAGGGTGTATCTGGCATCCCATAGAAGCGTCTGGTAAAAAGTTGTGAAATTCGGCACACTGACTGGGAAGGAACATTCTGACCAAATCTGGGCCAAGTGCTGCCGACGCTCTAGCGCCACCATCGGGTCAAATCTGGGTCTAACTCGGAAGTATGTTTATAATCGTACCTTCTGCATCGCGTGTTTAGCGATTAAAAGCCAGGAATGCCTGTATTCCCCGGGTCGAGACGAGTTCAACGCACCCTATGACGTCGATTCGATTTCCCGCCATCTTGGAATTTGTCAAAAAAAAAACGTTTTATTTTCACGACTCCTCCTACACATTTCGTCCGGTCGTCACCGCATTTGATTCAAGCCATTTCAGACTTAAGCCTGACAGTGACGCCGCCAAACAGGAAGTGAGGCTGTGTCTCAGCAACGAGATACACCTTCAGGACCCGATGCTAAATTTTCAGGTCGGAGCTGTAGCAATCACGACCACGGGTCAAAGTAGCAACGGACAACACCACCATGCTGCGCGTTAGGTCGTCTAGACCTTTCCTCCTACCGTCTGAGAATTCCACCCGTGTCTCATCAGGAGTGAAACTTCAAATCTCTTTGCCTAAAGTTATGGCCCTCTTTCCTGTGATTGCATAGGCGACAAATGTAGCGCGTCTATGAATGTCCGGCTCACGGCATCTGGGTGCTTGGCCCCTGCTTGCAGCTTTAAATATAATAATAATAATAATAATAATAATAATATGTATTATATGTAAGAATACTCATTGTAGTGTATGGATAGAAGAATAGGTGTAAATATAATAATTACTCATTAATGTAATTATTCATTATGTACTACTCAGCATTTTATTTACTACTTTATTATTATTATTATTATTATTATTATTAGTTCTCCACCAGGCCGTGGCTTTCTGCGGTTTGCAAAGCGACAATGAGCGTTAAGAAAACAACAACTCCGAGCCGTTTAAGAATGAGATAATCCAACGCTCGCAGCTGAAATGTGCTTCTCCGGGAGCGAGGAGCTGTAATTGGGAAATAAACGTGTGATTAAAATTGAGCTTGAAACAGGATTTTCGAGCGCTGTCTCGAGACCGCGGCGGTGGCGGTGATGATGGCGGTGAGCGAGGAGCAACGGTTTTTTTTATTTATTTATTTTTTTTTTAGGATTTGAAGCATGTCAGCAATAACCACGCCGGGGGAGGATTCCTCCATAATTACCCCATCAGACAGGAGAGGAGAAGAAACACATGAACACAACACACACACACACACACACACACACACACACACATCACAATCCTGAACGAAACAGCCTCGCTTCTCACAGCCGCCTTAAATTCAGGAGTTCCCCCCCCCCCAAGAGTTTCCGCTCTGTTTAGGAAATTTTCCAAGATTTTTTTTTTTTTTTTAAAATGTGTGACGTATACACGGATAATTCTTACAACGCGTCGTTAACACTAACTCCAGCAATACGACCTTGGATGACCCCAAACCGACATACAATCTCAAATTTTATGAAAAGAAAAAAAAAAAAAAATGTTTTTCACTTTGTCTTATACATACTCTCGTGGGCGTGGTTTTGACCATATATGGTGACTCGACGACATCAAAGTGATGAAGGCACTGCTTATGAAAGAGCGTCCAACAGCTAAAGTGTGCGTGTGTGTGTGAGAGAGAGAGAGAGAGAGCATCTGTGCTGAGGAGCTGGTGAGTCTCCAGAGTAGCTTATGGAGACATCAAACATGGCGATGAGGCAGAAAGAGCTCTTTAATTCACGGCGAGCTGCTGATTCGCTTGCCAAGGCTGTTGGGTCTACAAAACAGCGGCAGCTGCTAGGCAACATTTAATCTGGCTGGAACTTGCTACATCAACATTCTTACTGAGAAAAAAGAAAAAAAGAAAAGGAAGAAAGAAAGAAAGAAAGAGGCAGAACAACGTGAAGGCAGAGAGGCGCAGCATGCACTAACTTTGCTGACAGGAGGTTTTTTTTTTTCTTTTTCCCTCTCTCTCTCTCTCTCTCTCTCTCTCTCTCCCTCCCAGATATACCGTATAACGGCGTAGCGGTGTTTCCACTGAATGTCGTTCAAGGAGGAAGTCAATATTTCCAACAAAAAGAAAAAAAAACAGAAAAGATCTATTATAGCGCACGTCAACATTACATACATCTCCTCCTGTTCCTTCACACAGTGAGCAATAAAAGCCTTGAGCAAACATCCTCCGAGGCGAAATAAATCTATATAACGCTTTGTAAACAGAGAGGAGGAGCGCCGAGAGAAGCGAGCAAGACGTGACGCTACGCAAACGCCTCGGAGTGACTATATTTATTTATTTATTTATTTATTTTCACAGAGGACCCGTCGTTACATCGTCCGTGTTTCGTTAAGCTGGAGCGGTATTTAAGCAGGTCGGGGTGGGGTGGGGTGGGGGGTATGGGGGGGAGGGGTTATACGGATATCCCCCTGGATAAACGCCGAATATAAACGCCGGTAACAGATAATTCGTAGGGTAAATTTTTGGGAAAATCTCATCGACCTGAATCCGAAAAGAATAAAATAAACCGATGATTTCACTCCGGGAGAAAAAGCTCGTTAGCTAGTTTCCTAGACAGGAAGTGTCAAGAATACGTCGACGTAACTGTCTGGCGTGAGGCGTATCCCGGGAACGCTGGGCGAGAGGTAGGAACACATCCTGGATGCGACGCCAGAGCATGGCAGGACTTCATACAGCTGCTAATCTTACAGAAGGAACAAAACACTGTGTGTGTGTGGTGCCGTTACACAGATAATCAGCGACGGGCGGCGTGATAAATCCGGGTTACCGTGACCACCACGACGTTGATTGTGTTCCTACGACAGCACGTGATCAAGCGTTTTATTCCTCTTACGCTACGAGATTTCCAGTCTGTACTGGATTTCGCCGTTTCGTTGTTTAACCAAAAGAACACAAAAGGTCGCCTGACACCACGCGGTTCCCCCCCCCCCGCCCCCCGCGTGGCCGCAGCGTGCAAACGCGCCGGTCGACACCAGAGTGAAGGATTTGGCAGGGA
This sequence comes from Ictalurus furcatus, assembly GCF_023375685.1. NCBI lineage: Eukaryota > Metazoa > Chordata > Actinopteri > Siluriformes > Ictaluridae > Ictalurus > Ictalurus furcatus. The sequence goes on along the minus strand of NC_071263.1, from coordinate 2,616,626 downwards.
TGAGATCTGGACGGGAATAAATCGGATGCGCTTCACGTCTGAAGCGAGACGGTTAAGGTCTGCCGTGAGCCGGAGTCGAACGCGATCAAACGCTACCGTCTGCCTTCGCGCCGCCAACAAAGCAAGAACAACGCCGTCTGCCAATCGAAGGCGAGACGAGCGACGGATGAAGCAAACACGGCGTCAGGAGACGCGGACAGACAGCTCGGTGGAATAGTGGGACGGCTCGACAGCTCTGTGCGGCAATTACAGAAGTGTCTCCGTGCCTAATAATAGCGCAAATCCGCTCCAGGCTTTGCTAGCGTACTAACAGCTCCTTTAGCACTTAAAAGCTGTGTTTAAACACTTAAGCGAAGGCGTCGAAGCGCTGGCGAGAGAGCGCCCGAGCGATGGCAAGAATTTCTACAAGTTGTAAACGTCGAGGAAAAAAAAAAAAAAACAAGAATAAAAAGTTGCAGTTCTTTATCGGATGTAAGACGCGGTACAACGCAGTCGCGGCTAAAGTGTTAGCTTGTTTCACGAAGAACGCAGATCGTTTCTCATTCGTTCCTTCTCGACGTCCGTTGAGCGTCACGTTCCTCTTCTACCACGGCAAGTACGATTTTTATAAAAAGGTCGTACTTTTGATCCGTCTATGTTACATCTACGTTACGAACGAGTCAATTCCCCGCCTCACCAGCCTCTATTCCCCCCCCCCCCCGGCGGTGTGGTTTAAAGTGCTGCCTCATTTCCGAGTTCAGAGTACAAAGCGGTCCATCACGAACCCTGGAACTCCTGAAAGTCAGACGTCTCTCTAACAGCTTCTGTCTCCTCGCTGTGAAGCAGGAGCGTCTCACACAATGCGTCAGGAAGATAAGATTTCGCAGTACAAGCCATTCACGGGTCGGAACAACCCGGAATCTCGGCTGGAACGCCTGCCTGCTCGGTGAGAGCTGCCTGGAAATCAATGAGCGAGGCAGCACACACAATTACCCAGCTGTCTGCCTCGCAGCGCGACCGCCGCCGAGAGATTTGCGTCCGCCGTCCCCAAGAAAAGTGGGAGTGTGAATGAAAGCACTCTGGGGTCCGTGTCCTTGAATAAAATCTCTTCGGTCCAAATTGATCGGTCTGAGAAAGACGGATTTCTCACGCGGACATGCTCGACCCTGCCCGAGGAACATTTCTTCACTTAAAAGCTTGCTCTTTGATACGTCGAGGAATTTAATGACGATGCTGACTGGAGTTTATTTCCGTCATGAACAGACGCTTGTAAAGACATACGACGAGGATTTGAACGCACAAACCACCGCGCAACCTGACAAACTGTTACACTACGTAAAAAAAAAAAAACAACAACCTTTTCTGTCTGGCCAATAATTCATTTACAGAGTCGGAATTTTTAAGCGCTGTCCGAAGAACAGTGAAGTACCGCGTGGTAAAATGTATCCTTATCAAATTAGCATAACGCCACTGGATTAAAACACAAAATACGCGAAGAGCCGACTAGCCGACTATCCGACTCCGTTTACGTTTCCCGTGGCAACGGATCGCGAACGTGCGTTTATGCTAAATGTTAGCGGGACGATTTTAAAAGGAGGACAATAGCTAGCTATGTTAGTGGATGAAGAAGGGTTGCAGCCGTCTTTATTTTCCAGATGTGCAAAAGTGAAAGTTTTTTTGTTTGTTTTGTTTTCATTGCGTCAGAACCCCCTCGTATTTTTTAAATTGCGGGAATATACTAAGCGAGTATAATTTCATATCATATATCCTATCGTTTGCTCGTATTTTCTCATTTGTAAGTCGCTTTGGATAAAAGCGTCTGCTGAATGAATAGATGTAAAACGTATCCGATCGTCTTGTATCCTTTCATTTCACATGGTATCGCATCATTTCATATTGTATCACATCGTATCGTAAAGTTTCGTATCGTATCGTATCATATAGTATCATTTTGTATCGTATCATACCAATTCATATCGTATCTTTTCCTATCGTATAGTATCGTATCGGATCATTTCGTATCGTAGAGTATCATATTGTATCATATCAATTCATATCGTATCGCATCGTATCGCATCGTATCATACCATTTCATATCGTATTGTATCATATCACATCGTATTGTTTCGTATTGTATCATATCATATATCATTTCGTATCATTTCATATCACATCGTATCATTTTGTATCGTATAGTACCATATTGTATCATTTCGTACCGTATAGTACCATATCGTATCGTATAGTACCATATCGTATCATTTCATATTGTACTGTATCGCATCATATCGTATCATTTCGTATCGTATGGCATCATATCAATTCATATCGTATCAATTCATATCGTATTGTATCATATCACATCGTATTGTTTCGTATTGTATCATATCATATATCATATCATTTCGTATCATTTCATATCATATCGTATCATTTCGTATCGTATAGTACCATATCGTATCATTTCGTATCGTATAGTACCATATCATATAGTACCATATCGTATCATTTCGTATCGTGTAGTACCATATCGTATCATTTCATATCGTGTAGTACCATATCGTATCATTTCGTATCGTATAGTACCATATCGTATCATTTCGTATCGTATAGTACCATATCGTATCGTATAGTACCATATCGTATCATTTCATATCGTATAGTAGTATATCGTATCATTTCATATCGTATAGTAGTATATCGTATCATTTCATATCGTATAGTAGTATATCGTATCATTTCATATCGTATAGTAGTATATCGTATCATTTCGTATCGTATCGTACCATATCGTATCATTTCGTATCGTATAGTACCATATCGTATCATTTCATATCGTATTGTACCATATCGTATCATTTCGTATCGTATTGTATCGCATCATATCGTATCATATCAATTCATATCGTATCAATTCGTATCGTATCATTTCGTATCGTATTCTAGCGTTTGTATCGTATCATTTCGTATCGTATTCTAGCGTTTGTATCGTATCATTTCGTATCGTATTCTAGCGTTTGTATCGCATCATTTCGTATCAGAGCTGCAACAACTACTCAATAAAATTGCTAATAATCGATGAAGGAAATCGTTGTCGACGAATCTCACTATCGATCGGCTGGTCTGCACTTCTCCATGGAGAAGTTTACTTTAATGTGTGAACGGAGAAGTTTACTTTAAAGTTACACTGTGCATGCACTTCCTGCTGTGGATTTCAGGCCATTGAGTCGCTGGAACACTTCAATCCCATCAGAACACCTGATAACATGCATTAGAACAATACCGAGATAGAAGGCAGGACGTATTTAGAAACACCACAGCATGCTATTAGCATGACTTTTTCCCCACTGAGCACTCGCGCTGCCTTTTTTATTGTATTTTATTATTTTATTATTTCTCCCCTCCCCTCAGCAGCGGTTATCTCAATTTCCCCTGTGTCAGGGCTGCACTTCAGCTGCTTTAAAACCCCGCTTTGATTATTTAATGGCGGCGCTAATCCATCAGACACTCTACCAATCAGTTTCTTCGCCCGAGCCAGTGTGACACCCGCCTGTGCTTCCTGATTGTTAAAGCTCTTATGCAGCAGATCTTAAAAAAAAAGTAGTGGGAAGGTAGTGTGAGTTACTGCTAACTCCGGGAGAGCGGGAGAGAGAGAGAGAGCGAGAGAGCGAGAGAGAGAGAGAGATAATATAAAACTAAAATTATTTAATTAAAAAAAATGAGAACACACAGAACAAACTCTTTTCAGTCGATAGTTTTTGTTTTAAAGGCACATTCCTGCTCCAGAATATTCATCACTTTTTTCCCTCCTTTCTCTCCTTTTTGATTGGCGTCGGCGAAAGCAGATAAGGCCGGCCCGAATACACGGGAAATGAATAAATTCATTTCTCTGTGGCGTGCAGTCGTTTTTGGATTATCGACACACACCGATTTAAGGATTTGCCGTGTTTGTGTGATAAACCTTCTTCATTAGGAAACTAATTTCTTTTAAAAAATGTAGACAAAACGCTCGGCAGAGTGAACGAGACAGGATTAACTACCTGAGCACTCGCGCGGAGACACGCCCACCATCCTGATCAGCACACTCACGGCAATTAAATAGGATTTTTCATAAATGTGTGTGTGTGTGTGTGTGTGTGTGTGTAAAACTTAGTAAAGGTTTACATCTGTAAAACAGCTTTCTTTCTTTCTTTCCTTCTTTAAACCACAGCACAGGATTCTATCTTCCAAATCTCCATTCTTTCACCCTCTTCTTTTCTTTCTTGGTCTTCCGTCCGTTTTTCCATCAGCGATTTTCCCTCCTTGCGTCCTCTCACCTTCACGCATCTCGCTTTTGGGTTTTCTTTTACTCTCCTTCACCCTCTCTTTCATCCTTTCTTTTTCTTCTTACATCCTTTCATCTTTCCTCATTGTCTCTCCTGAGTTTTTGGTTTTCTTTCTTCCTTTCTTGTCTTTCATCCTCCCCCCGTTTCTTTTATCATTTTTAAAAAATCATTATCATCATTTCTTTTGTTGTTTTTCCATGCTCACTTTTTTTGTTCATCCTCAGTTTTCTTTCCTTATTCCTCTCTCATTTTCCCTCCTTGGGTTTTCATCCCTTATTCCTTTCTTTCTTTTTTTTCCGTTCGTTCTTTCTTTCACCCTTACTAAGGGTTAACATCTGTAAAACAAAAAAGGGGAAGAATAAAAAAAGGTGAAAGAAAGAAAGACGTTTATCTTACTTTCACCTTTTTTATTCTTCCCCATCTTCCTTTTTCTATCCTTATCCTCTCTCATCCTCTGTTTTTCATCCCCTATTCCTTTCTTTCTTTTTTCATTCTTTTTCACCCGTACTAAGGGTTAACATCTGTAAAACATCTTTCTTTCTTTCTTTCACTTTTTGTATTCCACCCCCCTCCTCATTTTTCTATCCTTATCCTCTCTCATTTTCTCTCCTCTGTTTTTCATCCTTTCTTTCATCCCCTGTTCCTTTCTTTCTTTTTTCACCCTTACTAAATGTTAACATCTGTAAAACATCTTTCCTTCTTCCACTTTTTGTATTCTTCCCCATCCTCCTTCGTCTATCCTTATCCTCTCCCGCTTTCTCTCCTCTGTTTTTCATCCTTTCTTTCATCCCCTATTCCTTTCTATCTCTCTTTCTTCACCCTTACTAAATGTTAACATCTGTAAAACATCTTTCTTTTTTTCCTTCGTTCACTTTTTTGTATTCCCCCCCCCCACCCCCATCCTCCTTTTTTCTATCCTTATCCTCTCTCATTTTCTCTCCTCTGTTTTTCGGCCTCTTTCATCCCCTATTCCTTTCTTTCTTTTTTTCTCTCACCCTTACTAAACGCTAACATCTGTAAAAACACCTTTCTTTCTTTCACTTTTTGTATTCCGCCCACCATCCTCCTTTTTCTATCCTTATCCTCTCTCATTTTCTCTCCTCCATCTTCTCTTTCTTTCTTTCTTTCCTCCTTTAAAACCTCACTGTGTGCTACAAGAACACACACACACACACACACACACACAGAGCGAGTTTGATCATTTTCCGACACCGTGCCCCGGGGTAACACAGTCACACTCTTAACCCATTTGAAAGCGCTGCTCAAAGAGGAGGTCATTTCAAATGAACACATTTGCTGCCTGATTTCTGCTCACACTCTGTGATTCCTGAATTGCAGGGAAGCAGTCAGACAGACTGCAATTTTTCTCCCCCCCCAGAACATGTAATTACCATCTCCATCTCCGTGAGGCGAATGCGGAGCGACACGATGAACTAGCTAACGCAGCTAACGCTTTCGACTCCCTCCTGCTTTTCCGGTAAATATGGCTGCTTCTGCGGGGAAAGAACTGAAGCACAGGGACCAAAAAAAAAAAACCACACAACAACAAAATCCCACGGAAAAGTGCACTTGAAATTTTTTTCTTCTTTCGGCACACCGTAATTTCCGCCGCGCCGACGTTATTAAAACGTCTCTTCATATCTCAGACCTTCCCACACACACACACACACATCGACAAACTATATACGTATTCACACCGCAGCGCCGGCGAGTTCTGGATTCCGATTGGCCGATTAATCTGCTCTAACGGCAGCTCCGACGGCAGTGCAGCTGCGAATCGTTTCCATAGCGACGGCCCATTCGCGGCAGACACTGGGAGCTTAACCGAACGTTTTGGGAAGGAGTCTCCGGTGTCGACGAGTTGTGACGCGCGCGGGAACGTGGCGTTAACGCTCGCGGCGAAGGAATAACTCGATTGCCGGACGTTCAGCAACAATAAATGGATAAAAATAACGGCGTGACGTTTGTTAATTAATAACAATTGTAATCGATGGCAAATTGCTGTGATGCGAGGAGAATAAAACGCCTCAGGACGTGCTGCGTCGTGGATCGTTTTCCTCTAACAGCACCACGTGCAGCGTTTTATTCCTACAGGTATAAAGCACAAGCCACGGTTTATCCATCAACGACAAGGTTATTGGAAAACAAGCCGAAAAAAAAAAAAAAAAAAAGGTAGCGATGATCAGTCGGATTGTAATCCAAGCCCCGTTTGAAGAAAATCCATCCGGAAGCATGACCGTTCCTGGATGATTTGCAGAGCTGAACTTCCTAATCTCGGAGAATCGATGCGTTCTGGTCAGAATGACCTTTGTGGCCAAGTGATATTTTCCCCCCTTCGCCCCCCCTCTTTTTTTTTTTTTTTAACCATTGTGCCCTGTTTCAAAAATGGCTCACGTTCATCTTTCATGCTTTCAACCGTCGGCCAATTTAAATCAACTTCCAGATCAAAAATACCTCGGGGGGATTACGTTACAGCACTCACATCTCGTCGCGTCGCCACCGTGGAGCCTGTGAGCTCGCTCCGACCCCGCCATGGAACGCCATGAAAGCTATCTAGACTAAAAAAAAAAAAAAAAAACGGATGATTTCTTTCATGCTGATAAGTGGGGAGAGAGAGGGGGGGAAAAAAATCAAAAGTAACCTGATTCGGGTTATGAAATAAAGCGTCGCCGTGTCTCTGTGTGTGTGTGTGTGTGTGTGTGTGTGTTTGTGTGTGTTTACGTCGTACCCGATCGGCGGGAATGCGATTATGAACGTATCCGACCAGATGTTTGTTGCAGCCGCGGTGATGTGGAGGTTTGATTTTCAAACAGCATTAGCAGGTAACGCTAAACCCTGACGTATCGATTCATAAGCCGACAGCAAGAGAGATAAATGCTGGATTCTTTACGCGAGGTCGCGACTGGAAGAGCGTTCGGACGAATCCTCGGACGTCAGGCTCGTTTATGCGGCTTCGCCGGCATCCGTGCGGATCGGACACGAAACGAGGAACAGAAACGAGGTCTGACGTGCACGGACGCTCACGTTAAACGGAATGTAATTAAGCGTCGAAACTAAATCGAGGTAATCGCGTTGTGTTCAACTACCTCGTGTATTATATTAAATAAAAAAAAACAAAAAAAACACCTGCCTAAATACAGACAAATCAAATCTAACGACATATTCTCCTGTGCATTAAATAAAAAAAACCTACAAGGCATCTACAGTGATGGAGGAAACGCCACAATGACTCATTTCGCCCCTGTATTTACACCATGTTATGCTCCTCCCCTTTATGTTCCTCCATGTTATGCTCCTCCCCTTTATGTTCCTCCATGTTATGCTCCACCCCTTTATGTTCCTCCATGTTATGCTCCTCCGCTTTATATTTAACCCCTGTTATGTTCCTCCATGTTATGCTCCTCCCCTTTATGTTTACCCCCGTTATGTTCCTCCATGTTATGCTCCTCCATGTTATGCTCCTCCCCTTTATGTTCCTCCATGTTATGCTCCTCCCCTGTTATGTTCCTCCATGTTATGCTCCTCCCCTTTATGTTTACCCCCGTTATGTTCCTCCATGATATGCTCCACCCCTTTATGTTTAACCCCGTTATGTTCCTCCATGTTATGCTCCTCCCCTTTATGTTTACCCCCGTTATGTTCCTCCATGATATGCTCCACCCCTTTATGTTTAACCCCGTTATGTTCCTCCATGTTATGCTCCTCCCCTTTATGTTTACCCCCGTTATGTTCCTCCATGATATGCTCCACCCCTTTATGTTTAACCCCGTAATGTTCCTCCATGCTATGCTCCTCCCCTTTATGTTTACCCCGTTATGTTACTCCGTTATGCTCCTCCCCTATGTTTACCCGTTATGTTCCTCCATGTTATGCTCCTCCCCTTTACGTTTACCCCCGTTATGTTCCTCCATATTATGCTCCTCCCCTTTAAGTTTAACGCCGTTATGTTCCTCCATGTTATGCTCCTCCCCTTTGTTTACCCCTGTTATGTTCCTCCCCTTTATGTTAACCACATTATGTTCCTCCATGTTATGCTCCTCCCCTTCATGTTTATCCCCGTTATGTTCCTCCATGTTCTGCTCCTCCCCTTTATGTTTAACCCCGTTATGTTCCACCATACTATATTCTTCCTATGATGTTCCCCTATTGTTAGGCCTGTACATCCCAAAATGACGCAAGAACTATACAACATGCTAATGTTCGTCCTCACACCAGTAGTTATTGAAGAATCGCTTAAAATACAGTACGTACGTATTATATAATATATTTTCAGGTCAAGTGATTGCACCGTAAGAGCTTTAACTTTTTTTGAAAGACCGCCAGCATGATTGCACCTCAGCGGGCAGAGTGGACATTCGCTTCTCTCTGATTAAAAAAAAAAAAATGAACGCCATTGATTTTCTGCACACTCACATTCTCCCACCTTATAGCGTTTCCCTCAGCAGGTTTCTGAGCACAGGCCTGACACGACTCTCCTGACCTTTCTGCTCGGCTCCGAGTGATTTCAGAGTGCTCTACTAAACGCAGCCCGGAACGTGCCGTGCAGCCGGACCTTAACGTTTTTACACGCCCGCGTATTTGCTCTAATTGCATGTTTGTGAAAATCGAAACGCCGTGATTAACGGCGTCGTAGGCGATCAAACGTGTACTTCTCGGCGCAGGGTGCGCGGAGGACCTTTAAAGCAAACGGAAAGATTCTTCCCGCCCATGGATATGCAAAAAAAAAAAAAAAAAAAAAAAAAAAAAAGGAAAAAAGAAAACTAGGGCTGAGCAGAAGCAATTTGTAGATCCATTTAGGTTTAAATCTTTTTTTTTTTTTTTTAAACCCTAATTATACACTTACCTCCTGCTGTTCAGCAGTACGAATGAAGGCATTTGCTCTTAATGACTAGAGAGCATTCTTACAACAAATCGACAGCTCTGCAAAAGGAGCCTTTTTCCTACATTAAAGACTAGCAAAGATTTCAAAAATTCATTTTCTTCACTCCAAACTTTCCCCAATTAACGTGCGCCTTGGAATATCGTGGACCGGCCGTCATGTGAATATGCTGACTGCGTACATATTCACATACACACACCCCCCCCCACCCACCACCACCACTTCAAACAGCAGGGAAATCTTCGCCGCTGTCATCCTGTCTCTCTCGCTCTCTTTTCCCAACACGTCGGGAGAATCCTTGGCAAGTACGACCACAAGCAGATGGTGCTTTTGGACATCCACTCGTCATGAATGATGTCGCTTCAGATGCGTCGTCGGGGGGGTGGGGAGGGCGGGACAGGCTCTACACCACGGACAGATGTTTGTAGCTTTTACGCGACTGTAGTTTGGAGTGAACGCTTAACAATGAATTAATAAATGGTCCCAAGCTGGCAGGTCGATGACAGCGAAGAGAAGATTAGTCGCGAGTACGGGAGCTGAATGAAGGCAGTTTACTCATGTAAAGGGTGCGGTTAAAAACGTCTGGCTTCCGTTACGGCGCTCTGTCCGTTTGGTTTGAACGGCGTCGCTAAATTTCCCGGACGGTATCAAACAAAACGAAACGAAGGGGGGAAAAACCAAGTCGTGACATCTTTGTGGTGTTGGTAATATTCTGGTGGGTGGAACGCGAGGACGCTAGCGGTATCTGTATCCGTTTAGCACTCCGAATCTGAGATTTGGAGTGGGCGTGGCCTAAACATCTTCCCTCAACCTCAGCACCATCACACCAGTTTGTTTAGTTTGTTCGTAGTGGCCTAGTTTAAACCACCGCAACACTGACCAGGCAGTTACTAAGGATGAAGTGAACGAACGCTATGTGATACCACATGTTCATGGACGTGGTCTTTGTTCTTCCTGCTGGATTTCTGTCTGATCTACAGTGAAAACCTCCCACTCGGATGACTTCTGACAAGCTTCCGTATTCGTATTCGGTTACATCCTTACTCAATTAGCAAAGATCAGTGACGTGATTGACGAAAGGTGGGCGGGGTTTGAACGAATACATTATTAAAACGACATCTACCGTGACACCCCGATCAAATCAGCTCCTCTAACGTCCTTTGAAAAGGGATCGATTCAGCGCCGTGACATTTTCCTAACGAAATACGACTAGATTTCGATAAGCTCGTACGAAGTTTCCTTCGTTCCGTCTCAGCCGCTACAAAATCGATTATATTCGTTCCGCCGCGTCCAGGTTAGGCCCACGCTCACTCCGGGTTTAAATCGGGATACAGACCCGAATATTCGGAGCGCTGAACCCGTGACGGGCGAAAAAGGGGGCGTGGCTCGAAGGGTTAGACTATGGTGTTCCTCTAACCTCGTTTAAGAAGTGAGTTCTTCTTCGCGGTGACATTTCCCTAACGATATACGAACAGATTTAGCTCAGTCTGTTGTATTTCGTTTAGTACATGACAGGATTTTAAAAAGACTCACTCACGCGGAGGCATAAATAGAGCCGCTAATCTGATTTATTATATCGACGACGTCACGGGTATAAAGAGGAAAACATCAACATCATTATTACGCTTTAAACCGTTAAGATCCAGCAATTATCTCTGGTTTAAAAGGAACGAGAAGATTTAGCATATCTCCTAATAGAAAATATTTAAAAAAAAAAAAAAAAAAAAAAAAAGATTAAATGTAAGAATGTTCTAATTTTTTTAAATGTACTAATTCCCCCTAATCAAATTCAGCATCAAAGGTGAGTGAGTGAGTATGTGGAGAAGTTTAGAAAGGGGGGATGAATACTTTTGAGACTGGAGAAGTCATAATAAGTTGCATTTTCAGTTGAATTTGGGGAAACCGCTTGAAGCGTTCGTGGTGTCGGACTATTTCGGTCGCTTTTGTTTGATCTGTTCATCGCAAACAGCGGGGAAGTCTGTACATTTTGATTGCGACTGTATACATCATCAATCAGGTGACGTGAATAACGTGATTATCGCGTTACAGTGGCACGTGTGAAGGAGTGGGATATATTTATTCGGCAGCAAGTGAACATCAGTTCTCGAAGTTAATGCGTTGGACGCAGGGAGAATGGGCAAGCTCGAGGATCTAAGCGACTTTGACAAGGGAAAAGTTCTGACGTCTAGACGTCTGGGTCAGAGCATCTCCGATACAGCAGGTCTTGTGGGGTGTTCCCGGTATGCAGTGGTTAGTATCTACCAAACGTGGTCCAAGGAAGGACAACCGGTGAACCGGCGACAGGGTCGTGGGCGCCCAAGGCTCATTGATGTACGTGAGGAGCGAAGACTAACCCGTCTGGTCCAATTCCACAGAAGAGCTACCGTAGCACAAATTGCTGGAAAGGTTCTGATAGAAAGGAGTCAGAACACACAGCGCACAGAGGTTGCTGCGTATGGAGCTGCGTAGCTGCAGAGTGCCCATGCTGACCCCCTGTCCACCACCGAAAGCTCCTACAGTGGGCACATGAGCATACCAGATCTGGACCGTGGAGCAATGGAAGAAGGTGGCCTTGTCTGGTGAATCATGTTTTCTTTTACATCATGTGGAGGCCGGGTGCGTGTGTGTGTGTGTGTGTGTGTGTGTGTGTGTGTACTTGCAGACCAAGTACACTCCTCCATGGTAACGGGTATTCCCTAATATCAGCGGCCTCTTTCAGCAGCTCCTTGACATGACACACTGCAAACATTGTTCAGGAACGGTTTGAGGAACATGACAAAGAGTTCAAGGTGTTGACCCGGCCTCCAAATCCCCCACATCTCGATCCGATCGATCGTCTGTTGGACGTGCCGGACAAACAAGTCCGATCCACGAAGGCCCCGCCTCGCGACCTACAGGACTTAAAGGACCTGCTTCTAACGTCCAGAGTCCATGCCTGAAGCTGTTTGGTTGGCACGAGTGGAACCTACACAATATTAAGCAGCTGGCTTTAATGTTATGATTGATCAGCGTATAAATAAAAGGTGCGGGCATCAGCGATTCGAGTCGAGTTCCTCATCGATCCCGACGCTTAAAAATGGAATTCCGAGATCGACAGTACGAGCAGTGCGCACACGCCTTATACCTCTGCAGCGCTGCGATCAGATCAACATCCACAGGTTAATTATTAATAAGCACAAGCAAAGAGGGAGGGGGGAAAAAACAAACAACAACAAGAAAAAAACCATTGTTCATGCTCGTTCAAAACCAGCTGCCCTTCAGCTAACTCACTATACACGTACAGAGGCTTGTACAACATGTGTACAACATAAAAATTTTTTTTTAAAAAAAACAAGAAAAAAAAAAAAAGTGCACCCACGATAGAGCGTGAAGAAAGATTTCGTATTTCCTTTTCATCAGAGATTAGCCAACAAGATCCGCTAACAAGATATGACCCGATTCCTAGCCACTTCTATAATCATCAGGTGTGTCTCACGAACGTACGCACGCACGTGCCACTCTTTCCACTCTCCATACGCAGTCGTTGTTTACAGGAGCCGTCACACCGCTCAGCTGCCATTAGCGTGCATTTATTTATTTATTTATTTATTTATTTGACTAAGTGCATCATTCAAATACAAATCAAATTGCTGCTATCAGCCGGCACAATGTAAATGCTACTCAAACGCACGTCCAGGAGCGCTTTTGCTGGAATAAAAAAAATCTCTCTAAGTGAAACGCTTTGGATTTAGTAATAGCTTTGAGAGAGCAGAGAGAGAGAGAGAGCGAGAGAGAGAGAGAGAGAGAAGAGAGAGAGGAGGGGGCTTCGGAACATGACAATGCTGCAGGTCTGAACTAACGAGCGAGAAAGCGGTGTAAACCTGATCGAGCGAGAGTGACGCGGTTTGTTTTTGTATAAAAGAAGTCGTAAGAAAAGGGACACTAACTCCGCCCCCAGGCAAAACCCGTAACCACGGTCAATTTCCATATGATACCAAAAACAAAAAAAAAAACGTGTCGTTTTGTTTCCACGTTCGTCTGGTCTCCGATTTGAACCCTCAGTGATCGCTAGCATTAACAAGACGCGTCGCAATTTTACATTCGCTATTAATAAATTAATAATTATTAGAAATAAGCAAAGAAACGATGTGCGTAAATCTTCATTCATCTTCATCTAAGCAGTATATCCAGATCCCATCCCGGGAATACTAGGTGTGAGGGGAAATACATCCGAGTGTTACTCTGTTCATCACAGGGCACCACACACACACACACACACACACACTCACGCATAGCGGGCGATTTAGAGTCACTAATCCACCCACCTGCATGTTTTTTGGGAGGAAACCGAGCGAGGGCCCAAAAACATGGAGCACATCACAGCGTAAAACTCCACGCAGGCAGAAAGCCGAGCTCAGGGTCGAACCGGGAGCCCTGGAGCGGATTCGTTATTTAAACACACAGGAAGAAGGACTCACAATGTGGAGCATGATGTAGTCTCCCAGACCCGGAGCGCTGTCGATGCGCACCAGAATTGCCATCCTTCAGCGAGGTGCTGAAAGCCCACCGTCAGTCGCGTCCATACGCGTGCTCGGCCGCTCGTTAGCCGGCCAGTTGTAGGTGATGAGACCTCCGCCTTTCCCGAAGATGAACGTCGTTCCAGCTGTGGAAAAGAATTGTAGAGGAAATTTGAAGGGAGGTGATTGTGAGACTCCATTATACCTCATAGACACTGTAATAAAAGTCATTTAAGGTGAAGTCTGGAAGTCAGCAGTGTGTAACGTGATGAAGAATGCCACTGTGTAGAAATCAGATTTTAAAGAGAGATGGGTGATGGAAAATATAATTAAAGGGGCCATTTGTAATCCATATAATAATAATAATAATAAGTTCCTAGACACATAATCATCATTTTTAATCAAAATACACCCGACTGTCCTGCAGTGAATCTAGCTACTCTGTGTTAGACTTATACACACAACATTGACATCTTTCTGACCAGGAAACAAGCTCCACCCCCAGGCTCAGCTCTGCCCCTTCTCCTTAAAATATCAACACAGCGGGGTTCTATATATTTGGGGGAAACAGGAAGGATTAAAATCTATTTGTATTTGTATTTGCAATTCACCAACAAATGACAAACTGCTTCTTTAAACAGGGATTCGATACATTTGGAGCTTCGAATAAAAAAAAAATTAAAAAAATGTAGCTAAAGCTAAATTTTTTATTAACGGTACTTGTGTGATAAGGATGTACAATGATTAACATATCATCCTGGACTGTATTAACAGAAAGTTGACATTTTTTACGGTTTAATCTTCATAAAATCCTAATATGGAGGATAATAAAACAGTAGGCGAATACAATGGGGCTATTTTATATGCATTATGTGCTACATAAATAGACTTGACAGAGATAATGTGGCACAGGAAGTGTGATAGATAATAAAAAAGCCAATACTCTCTCTCTCGCGCTCTCTTTTTTTTTTTCCTCTCTCCACGGTCTTGTCCAAGTCCGTGTGCTATTTTTACAAGGTGCTTCGTAAGTTTTAGCACATCTTATGTTCCATTCCATTTAACTTAATCTGCTTAAACTCCGTTATTCTCATTCCTTGTTTCAGCACGATAAGACTCTGAATAAAGGCGTACAAGAATAAACATTGCACGAAAGCCCTGCTTTACATGTCAATACTCTTTGAGGGTCTGTTCGACAAGCGACCTCCGTTCACACCGAAATATAATGACGATAATCTCAAAAGAGACACGGCGTTAAAATGTCCTCCTCGGTTTTACACAACTAGGCCGCAGACTCCGACGCTGGCGTTTTTAAAAGTCGTCGGTGCCTCTCCTCTGCACCTCGCGCCGCTTCCGATCGGTTCCCGGGCATGAATAATGCCTGCACCCGGTTCACAGGAGCCATATATTTCTCGAGTCCGAAATTCTCCAGAGGAGTCTGTGGAGAAACGGCGCGACCCGCGCTCCTTAAATATAACTCCGCACGGGAAAGAACACCGGGAGGTTTTGATGTACGAATTTTCACAATCATGCATTTTACATGAAGGTAAAGGTGGAACGGAGTTCAAAGGAAGGGAGCGCGGACGTATAATTTGGTGAAAATCGGCGCCGTGTTAATCACGTCCAAGCAAACACGGGCGGTACAGGGTGACCCGGGCAAAGACGGGGAAGGAAGAGAGAGAGTCCTAGAGCGTTTATTTTGTATCGAGTGGAGTTAGTGCGGTCCTCGCAAACAGCGCCGAGCGCTCTAGGAGAAAAAGACGAGATGAGAAGACAGCTGGCCGACTGACTCTCCACTCAAGTACCATGTCAAGTGGAACATCTGGCCCCGGAGCTCAGCCGCCTCGCTAACAATTCAGTAACAATGCCATTACCCAGCCGCCGGGCTCACAGCTCCTCCATTCGCCTCTCCATCCTTCATTTTTATCCTCCATCTCACACACTTTAATATAAGACCCTGGCAAAAAAATAAATAAATAAATAAATAAATAAATAAAATGGCAGCAGCCGGGATTCGGGTGTTGCGAGCCATAATAGAATACTTGCATGCATCATTTATATGCGGCAGATGCAGAAAACGGATAAAGGAGCTGAAAGCGCAGTGGGTGATTACGACATGATTAAAGGTGCCGTTCGTAACTGTTAAGAAGTCTTCCTGCATGTGTGATGATCATGATGTCAGAGATGCTTCCGAGAAAGCCATCAGTATAGCGATCGCAAAATACATTTTCAAAGTTCTCTCGTTTTTTGTGAAATAAATAAATAAATAATAAAATAAAATATACATATATATATATATAAAAAAAAACGAAACAAAACAAACCCAGGCTTCTGTTTAGAATTTTCTGGCCTGGAAAGAAAAATATCCCCGCCCCCTGTCGAGCAGATTTCCTCAGCTAGGCCTACTTTCCTTGAAAGACGACACAAAAAGCTACTCATAGTTTCAACAGAAGTTGCAAAACATATCTGGCTAGTTTACTCATTTCAGACACTGTCTACAATTTTCTGGCCCGTAAATTAGCACCGCCCCCTATGAAAGTGTACTTGTTAACCCTTTGCTGCTTTTCATTACCAGAAAAAAAAAAAACCCAACCCCATACAAAGGCACTCAGTTTCAAGAGAAGTAACGACTAAAACGGCTAGTATGATCGTTTCAGAAACCGGGTTCTGTTTACGATTTTCCGGCCCAGAAATTAACCCCGCCCCCCTGTCAAAGTAACCTTGCCCCTATTTCCTTAAAGGATGACCTACAAGGCTATCACGGTTTTGACAGAGAGACGATGGGGCTGTATGACGAAAGCAATGGTTAGCTGCTTGACTAGTTTCTAAAATGTTTAAATTCCAGCAACATTGTTTTCTGACCCAGAAATAAGCCCCGCCTCTGGTCAAATTCAGCCTGCTCAGCTCTGCCTTTTATACAAGTATACATCTACTTTCTCGGCTAGTTTCTTCATTTCAGATTCGTGTTTACATCTCCGGTCCCAGCCCAAGATGAGCTGTTTGACATTTTTTGAATATGTTCCCAAAATGCCACCCGGCAAGGCGTGAAATATTTTAGGGATGGGGGTGGGTTATATGTGGGAAGGTTTTTTTTAAAACTACTTCTTCGCTTTCTGTGAAGAAAAGTTGCACTTTCTGTGCTCACTACTGCATGATCTTTTTTTTTTTTTCTCCCCCTTTCCGAAAAGGCGACTCAGAAGATACGTGTAGTTTTAAAACAAGTGGAGGGATTACAGACGCATGTCCAAAAAACATTCGAACATCGCGGAAAAGTTCATTTTTTCCCCCCGTAATTTCATTCACAAAGTGGAACTTTCCTATATTCTAGATTCATTACACAAAGTGAAATATTTCAAGCCTTTTCTCGCGGGAAAACGAACTTTTCCAACGATATCCAAAAGTTTTTGAGATGCACCCGTATACGAGTGAAGGTTACGCTCACGGAGAATTTCTTCGTTTCGGTTTTCCGGCCTGTCGGTTAGCTCCGCCCCCTCAGCTGGAAAAGAGCGAGTGAACCGAAGTAGCGTGAATATGGCAGTTCGGCGGTGTTTTCACTGCGATTCCCCTCACGTACAGTGGAGGATTATTAAAGTGACAAACTGCCGCTTTAATAATATACACACAATAAAAATATTTTCCCCTTTAGACAAAACTCATCTGATATGTAGGAAAGCAAAAGAAAATTGTTCATGGAGGAAAAAAAAAAAAAAAACAACCCCAGAAAGAACTCAATTTTTTTTTTTTTTTTAAAGCTAAAAGCACTTAAAGGTTATTATGCTTCATTTGCGTCACATGGAGGTGTTTTAGCGTCACTTTGGGCTGGACGAGCGGAAAACAGGGAAGCTTTTAAAACAATTAAAAAGCCAAAGTGTGCCTTTGCCTTTGTGCATGCTGATGAGCTCAGGAATACATCCAAGGTGCGATTCAAACTGAAGGAGTAAAGTAGTGGAGAGTTTTTATTTTTTTAAATTTTTTTTTTTTTTTTTAACAGGATGAAGACGTATCGACGGTTTGTTCAAAGCCAAAAAAAAAAAAAAAAAAAAAACGTCTATATTAAGAGGAGACATGCTTTTAATCAATTATCCTGTTATCAATTATCCTGCTCGAAACAAACCTGCTAATGGAATCTTAACTTGATGAGCTTTTAAACGAGGACGCGAGCTCTCGGAAGAGGAATAAAAGACACTTATTTTGAGCGTATCAAACGGCGTGAAGTGAAGGATCGTGTTGGGGACGAAGCTTTAATGGCTGCACTGGAGGAAATGTTCCATTAAGACGACGTGCGTGGGATTATGACAATAGTAACACATTTTACAGTGTTAAAGTTCCCTCAGGGTTTTTTTTTTTTCTTTTCTTTTTAACGTGTGGTTTTAAATTAACGCAGCACCAACGAGTCATCAATACAGACGGGGGTATCTGTGGTTCCAGATGCTTCGCTTTGCTCGGTTCGGTCTAATCTGGCACAGATGAACACCGCAAGCTGCATAGAGAAGTACGCCCCACGTCCCACGTAAACACTGGCAAGGCTGGGCCGTTCTCAAAGGCGCTGGTTCCGCACACCACGTGTACGATGATGTACATCGGTCCTTCCGGTCACGGAAACCGAGGCAAAATCAGGAAAACGTTCCAAAACGACCGCCGCTGCAGATTTGGGCCAAGGACAGATCTCACAAATGCGACGTCATCACGACGGCGTCTTCGATTCACGTGCGTCGAAGACGAGTACAGGTAGAAGGTCTCATTTGCCGGCAAACATCACGGCGAAAGAGCGTGCGAAACTATTTCGCGCGATGGCGATTTCGCCGATTCCATTCCGCCAAAAAAAGAAAAATTTTTGCATCAAGCATCACAAGATGCTTTTTTTTTTTTTCCTTCTTAAAGAAAACGAGAAATCGAGTGACCTTAAAAAAATTACACGTGTAATCTCACGTGCGCACGTGAAAGATAATTATTCGTTTAAAGTAGTGTCTTTTTTCATTTTTGCTTTTTTTTTTTTTTTACTATATCCCCCCCAGGGGATTAGTAATTGAATGTAAAAAAAAAAAAAAAAAAAAAAAAAAAAAAAAAAAAAAAATTAAAAATAACATCGCATCAGCTGTTTACAGTCCATGTGTAATTATTTAAACTTTTTTTTTAATTAATTTTTATTTATTTTAAATGTTTTTTTTTTTTACAAAATGCTTACATTGCTGCAGCTGCTTCCAGTGTCCGTCTGTAATTATTAAAAAAAAAAGAAATAAAAAGCATATTGCGACGTCATTCATCACGCTGTGGATGTTATAGTGTCGTCTCCCCCAGCGGTAACACCTAGCGTACGAAGCAGTTAGGATTTTTCAGTTTGTCCCCGGGTGTAACGTAGAGGAGTCTCGTGGAGGATTTTCTGGTTTAAAAGCGCTGCCGAGGTCCTCGAACGGATTGGCTGAGAAAGAGGACGCGGACGCTTTGAAGTTTTCCAGCTGGAGGAGAAACAGCATCCATCATGAAACGTTAATGCAGCATATGCTGCGTGGCGAAGGCCTCGTCCTCCGGCGCTGTACGGTCTGCATGAGGACGCCGGGTCTGCACGCCGGAGACGGATGAAAGGAAAAACGAACAGAAACGTCAGCATGAAGGAGTCTGGGCTTACAGGAGGAAGAGGAGGAAGAGGAAGGTCACGTGACCTGCATCATACACACAAAGTGCGTCACGCAGACGCATTCGCAACCATTTCCGCTAATCAACTCGTATATTAAAACTAACCCGATGAGGGTTGGGCACGGGGCCAGCGTCTGTGCCTTACGAACAGTTCGTACAGCGTCCGTACGGCTAAATGACATCTACATAAGCAACTATCAGAAACCTACAGTCTGATCAGGACTTACTCCAACAGGCGTCTGATCTAACGACAAATCTCCAGCGTCCAAGTGACGCTTCTTTGTTTACTTAACACTGCGTCGTAACACTTCACAAGTTGACTTAGCTCAGTGAAAGTGCTTCCTTCCTTCCCTTCCTTTTAGTTAGAACGTTCATCCATTCTTTCCTTTTTCCCTCCATCTTTCTTTCTTTCTTTCTTTCATCCTGAATTTTTTGCTCATCACATGTCCGTTTATTTTCATCCTCTTTTTTTTTCCCCTTTTGTCTCCTTTCTGTTCCCCCCTCCATTTCTTTCTCGTCTTCTATTTTGTCTCTGTTCGCTCCCTCTCTTTTTCCTCTTTATTCTGACCTCATTCTTTTTCTCTCTTTCTTTCATCCTGACTTTTTTTTGTTCTCCTTTTTTCATCCTCTTTTTTTCTTTCGTCATCGTTTTACCTCCGTCCCCTCCATTCCTTTCTCACTTTCGTCTTCTATTTACTTACTGTTTAGTTCCCCGTCTTTCTTTCTGTTTGCTTGCTCTTTCCTTCATCCTTTTTTTTTTTATCCTCTATTTATTTATTCTTTAGTTCCCGCTTTCTTTCTTTCTTTCTTTATCTTTGATCTCACTTCTTCCCCTTCTTCTGTCCTCTCTTTCTTTTTCTTACTTTCACGCTCTAGTTTTTTTTTTTTTCTTTCCCTCTCTCTTTTCTCATTTTGTCCCTCCTCTCTGGACTTAGAACTACAGCTGATCCGGGATCAGCTTCTGCAGCGTTGCCATGGATACCAGACGGGCTTTTTTTTTTTTTTTAAATATTCCAATCCAGAATTAAAACCTGCTCGATGAGAGCGTCGACTTTCTCACCAGAGTGTGAACATTAGCTCCTGCTTCATTTATTCTCTCCTCTTCTCGCTCTCTCACACACCCCTACACACACACACACACACAGCTCCTGAAATAGTATCAGAATTAGACTAGTTTCTGCATTCAGACTCCCGGTGGAGTGATCTTGAGAGAAGGTCAGTAGTACAGCGCAGTGTTACGGCGTACAGAGTGCGAGACGGTTTCACATTTATCTGACGAGAAATTGGGCTGGAGCTGCTCGCGAGATAAGAACAGAAAGATGATACACTCCGGGTCGAAATTCTTATCTGATCTGAAACACACACACTTTCCACCTCCACTCTGTCACCTTCCGATAAATAATCATTCAAAAAACCTGATTATAAATGTAAAAAAAAGCACCGCGTCTAACCGAAGCTAATCTCACAGTTAAGCTAATGCTAATTAGCTTACTAACAAACTCGACTCCTGGATGTTAGCTACTTCGACCTACGCAGTAACGTAGTTCGCTTACAGTTGGCTCAGTTAGCTAGATCTCTCACTTAGCGAGACGTTGGTTTTATTTACACGATGTAATAACTAACCTAACATTAGCTCATGTGCTAGCCAACTTAGCTAATGCTTTAACAATAGCAGTATGTATGTAAAAGTTGATTAGCTAGGATTAGCTAGGTCCTTATTGAAAGTAACTACTACTGTATAGCAGTTAGCATTAGCTCGCTTGGAAACACGGCTGCTCGTTTTGAATTACACAACGGAATAGTCCGACGAAGCTGAATCAGCTGGTTCACAAGCCTAGCCTAGCATGTCAGGGAACTCGGCTAGATATACGGTAGACAGACAGCCTGTTAGCAAACCTAGCTACTCGCTTTAATTCTAAATAATACGGTAGTTAACCTAACATTCTCTAGATTTCTAGCAAACATAGCTATTGGTTTTATGTACACAATATTTACCTAGCTTTTGCCGAAGATTAGCTAGCTTGTTTTTGCGAACTTGACCAGCTACGGACAACAGAACATTACTACACTACTAGCTAACATAACTAGCAAGAACTCATCTAAATGAAGAAGCTAGCTAATTAAAGGAATTAGGATTTGTCATGTGCTGTGGTTAGGAAGTGTTAATGTCAGGAACACTAATATTATTATTATTATTATTATTATTATTATTATTTAATCCCATCTAATTAAAAATGCAATATTTAGTCTTTGTGTACAAAACTTGCCTGAGCAGGAGCAAGGCGCTCCTGTATCCACACGTCAACGCATCTGCATGAGCACGAGTGTGAACGTGTCTATGGAGCAGTCAGCGTGTGTGTGTGTGTGTGTGTGTGTGTATTTATCAGTGGGCTAATATCAGACATGTCAGAGTACATTGCAGCATCAAACAGACAGAGGATACGGGCTAAACTGGCACGGCTGAGAGAAGAGATAGGATTTTGATAAAGCTCGATCTGCTTGGCTTAGCTCAGAGTATAACCACACACACACACACACACACACACACACACACACACACACAATCCATCTCCATCTTCCCAAGCAGGATGACCAACATTATTCAGGTCATGCATCTCGTCTCAGGCTAGCGAAAGGGAGGAGAGTGTGAAAGCGAGAGGTCCCGAGGCCATGCGGCTCGTCCTCCCCCCCCCCCCCCCCCCCCACCCAGAGTGTAAAAATTCAATAACGCCGATCATTACAGAAAGGAGCGCTGCTCAAATGTGTCATAGCGCTTTCAGACTTGAGAACAAAAACCCCCCCCAAAATATATATATATATTTTTTAAATCAATGCCCCAGAGAAGAACATTGGAAAATAAATAAATAAATAATAACCATCTACTCAGTATGAACTGAAATACACAGCGATGTGACTCAGTGAAAATTCTCAATTCGGGTTGGGCCGAAAAAGGCGTCGTTCACTTTCTATCGCAAAATCAGTAAAAAAAAAAAATAAATAAATAAAAAATTCACACGGATTATATTAACGTGCTCGTTCTAACACGCTGTCGTTTCTATAGTAACAGCGTACGCAGGTAGCTGTGCATATAATCCAACCCTAACGATAAAAGAATTCTCGGCTCGGAACCTCTGCTCTAATTTTGATCCTTTGCGAGCTCTTCCGAATACCGCGGAGTTTGCGTTCGTTTCTGCGATCGCAGAGTCGCGTAATCCCGAAGGGGGACGGCCATACGTATATTACGTTCTACGACGCGACTGGTTTCCAGCATTAAAGCCCCCATTGAGAGTCTCGAAATGCGCGGCGTTATTCGATGTGTTGATCCAATTTCCACTGAAACAGGAAGTCAAGGCGGGACGTCACGTGACGTTGCAGATTCTAGAGAGTGTTCGATTGGACAGACAATCTGATGAGAAGCTGAAGTGCAGAATGATGTCATCGAAACCGCTGATCCGTATCGGTGACGGAGAAAGACGATTCGAAGTCGATTCTGAACGCGTATATCTTGCAAACGCGAATCGTTTCGGCGCGCGCTCGCTTATAGATAACCTCGAGGCTGACATGTTCATACTAAAAACCACTAAACTTCCATTCCGTTCGAGCGTAACTATAAATGGACAGATAAACAGTTTGTATAAGAGGAATAAAAGAAACACTCCATGACATGCTCGCATGGAGAGACGATTACGTTTGTGAGCGATTATTTTCCTGTAACTGTTTTCCCCAAACGCAACGGCGACTGATTTAAATACCACGAGGAGGGCAAGTCATTTCTGGAATCTTAAGCCTAACGCGAGTGTGAATTAGAGCATGAATCTGTAGCCCTGCAGGAAACCTTTATTAAATTAGCGCATTAACGCGACTCGTTTCTCTGGCAAGGTCACGACGTGCGGCGAAGTGGAAACAGACGATCCGATCTGTCCGACGGAGCGCGGTCCGAACCCGGCACACTTTACATCTGACCTTTACAAATATGTCCAGAAATAAGCACGTATGCTAAATCAGGATACAGGTAAAGTGCGACGTTAAGTTGACGTTTGTTTGTTTTTTTTTAAATGAGAAGAAAAACAGTTCCCCCCCCCCATCATCGCGTTAACGGTTTGTTCTTGAGTGCGTTCCTGCGTATCTATTTCCCGTTACGATCTAAACAAACTGAAACGCTAAATCGATGACGATCTCTGCATCCGCTAAACCGCTACGTTCCTTGGATGAAAACCCAAATCCGCAGACGTCCCCGACGACACCACGCCGGCGCAATAAAACGATCCTCATTCCCCGACCGACGCCGAAAGAGCACGGAGCTAATTGAAAAGCGACGGGGATGAAAGGCGCGATTCCACGCGACGATCATACACGGCTATCATCTATTATTGAAGTGTCCTGTGGGCAGAGCAATCGCGTTTCACACTTCAAAGTTCCTCGGCGTGGCGGCGCGCGATGCGACGTGACGCGGCGCGGCCGATTGAAACGCCTGTCGCTGACTGATGAGCTCACTGTAACCGCGCGAAACCCGAGGAGCTCGAGAACGCCGCTTCCAAATAACTGTCACGTACTATTTCACGGCCAGCTGGACGGAAAGCGGCGCATCCTTTATGCAGACAGCGTTCGTCTCCTGTGAATAATCCTCGACTGTACGCTACACACACACACAAAAAAAACACAACAAAAAGAGAGAAGAAAAATGAGAGGCATCGTAATCACAGAGAATGACTGATGACCGCCCTAAAAACACAAACACGGAGACAGACGCCGTGTACCGTGATCACTGACCGGTCCAGCTCTCGTCTGTCGCGCTTTATTTATCCTGGTTGATTTATTCTAGATATGCCGGTAACACTTCCCATCAAGGTCATCTCGTGTTATAATGCGTTCATAAAGCATACGCCATCATTCATGAAAAGACGTTCGACTTCACAGCCACCGTTGTTAACGCGTTCATTATAACTACGTAACGTTCATAAAACGTAAAAAAAACCCAAAAACAATACTAATCCTGCGTAGCGCATTATAATGCGTTATGACCTGTTACCAGAATGCATTATAAGTAGTGTTCGTAACATAGTGCGCTGCCAACGACGAACAATTCTTAGGAAAAGGTACAGGAAGTTTAAGACTTACTGGTAAACACGTACGTATACTGTCCTATGAATACGTCCATAACATGTCATGACGCATTTCTAAGGTGTTCCGAAAGCCGTTATAATCACTTACGAGGCCGCGTACGACTTTGAATTGTTAACAGAGTAGTGTCCATGACATATTACCTTGGCAATACTATAAAAAAAAAAAGCCTACCAGTAAAGCATAGAGCATTATAATGCATTATGACCTGTTACGAGAATGCGTTCTACGTAGTGTTCGTAACATCTAATACTGCAAATACGAAAGGAGTCTTAATTAGCCTTATGAAAAGGTACTGTAACGTCTTATGAACGCGTTATAACGTTTTATTACTGTACTCATAAGGGCTTCCTAGAAAGAACGAGTATTTAATACCGCTAACGGTGCTCTTACATCCCGGAGGTAAACTAGGCGATATTGAAAAGCGATGCGATTTGATGGGAAGGGTTGTTTTTTTTTTTTCCCCCCCCGCCCGGAATTTAATTCAAGCGCTAGCCCGTTCCTCCTCGCTAACTCCTTCGCCCAAGAGCAATTCACACCGTTAGCATTAATTCCCCTCTACGGCTCTGCGCCGCGCTCCTGATTGCCGTCTGTGGATAATTGGCCATTATCGTTTGCGTCCATTGTCCCTCCTTCACGTTTCTTAAGGTTATATTATGATGAATGATTCAATTTCTTCCAAAAAAAAAAAAAAAAAAACTCGAGCGGATCGTGGGGAACACGACGGCGCACGATACGTGGTCGACGGGAGGAACAAAAGACGAACGTGCGAGTGAACAACGGGGGAACTCGATAATAAATACGGCGGGGACGCAGGAAAATCCTCAGGGGGTCGGGCAGGACGTTTCGGACGCAGGGAGGGCGCTTTAGAGAGCGGTGGGGCGTGAGATCAGCCGGTACGGACACGTGCGGTTTGGGGGAACGATGCTAACAGCGTAGAAACTAGCAACGCTAACCGAGACATCATTAAGCACAAGTTACACCTGACTGTTTCTTACTGGTCCCCCGAATTTAGGTTATTGTTTACAGTTCCATGATTAAGGAATAATACACCCAGTGTTGCGACGTCATAGGAAAATAATCAACGACAGTATTTGCTTGAAAACAAGAACTTCGTGACCGTGGACTTTTTTAAAAAAATTTTATACTGTCTCACTTGCAGAATTAGTTTTTTAACCAGTAATCTTGTTCCAAAACCACCCCAAATATGTCCTAAAAACTGCCACCATGGCAACCCTGAACAGGTAAATTACCAAATTGTGAGAAAATGGGAAAATGAACATAAAAATGAATAAAATGTTAAAGAACTGCCTCCTTGCGTCGAGGAAATGCACGACTTCTTTGCAATTTGTTTGTCTGATAGCCTCGAACGAAACGCCAATCATCTCTAAGCACTTTTCCTCAGTGGTGAAGTAATAACTTCACTTTTTCTCCCCCCCGCCCAATTTTACAGTCCAGAATGAAACCTGGGCAGTCTGTTGTCATGACAACAGTTATACCACCGTGCACCGGCAGCAGAAATGCGACGAAGTGTTCGTAGAAGTTGGTTTTTTTTTTTGCACTTTCAGATCAGACTGCAGCTTCAGGCTGGATTCGCACACTCATCACTCATCACCCATGCCCTGACACTGGAGACTCCTTCCATAAACGGAATGGAGAGCAACATCTCCTCTCAGAACAACAGACCGAGCAGTTACGTGGTGCGTCCGAGCGCTGTACGAGTCCCTCTAAACGGGCTGACGTATTGAAACGTTACATAGAACGAGCAACATCGACAGATCCTGACCAATCAGAATCGAGGAGCTGTGGTGTAAAAGATATACCAACGTATTAGATGGAATGGAAACAAACTACCAGATCTGGTTCCTGTAAGTTTCCAAAACAGCGCTAACGGTTCATATCTAGCGCGCATCTTCTCATCAGACTCTTGCGTTATCGCGCTGGAGATTTCCTCTCGGACACACCCTGGCTACGTTGGGGGGGTTTTTTTTTTCATCCCCTCCACCATCGATTGTAAATAACCACGGCTCGGCTGAGCTTTTTCAAACAATAACAGCGGTGAGAACTCTCTAAAGTCGTCTGCTCAAAGAATGATTAATGCAGCTGCTGGATTTCCCGACGCCATGAAGATCAAGCCAAATCATGCATCTTATTGGATGAATATCTGGGGTTGTTTTTTAGGTCGCTGATGGACTCGGTTTTATGACTAAAGCGAAGAAGAGACAAATATCTCAAGCAGATTGCATTTGGAATTCGAAATACATATTTCAGGCCATCGATAACTGAAAAATCCTTTTGTTGCCAAGAACGTCATTTACAACTTTAACCGACGCCATTTTTCAGCATGTCTAGCCAAAAAAAAAAAAAAAAAAAACGTACTCAAAACACGTGCTTTCATGCGTCATCCATCATGTTTACTGCTGTATCGAAGAACCTCCCAGCGAACGCTCCAGGCTTTCATCTCATCCAGATGATTTCGGAGCACGATCCAGGTTTTATTTATTTTATTCTTTTTCGGCGAGCGCTCCTCGATTTTCTTCACCATCAGGTGCATCATCATTCCTGTGACGACGACGACGCTTTCAGAGTAAACGGAAACCCAGCGATCGATACGAACTGTTTTTCCAGAAGACGTGCGATCGACAGCCTAACGTTTGAGGTAGAGTGCTGTTGAGAAACAGGAGACGGCGGGATGTGAAGGGGCGTCGAGGACGCGTCTGTGAAATGACTGACAAGAAGATAAACCAAAGACAAACAAGTATTCCGGACAGAAAAACACACCGGGTTTCCAGACTCTCGTTCTGAGACGATGGCTTATACTACTACTACTACTACTATTATTATTATTATTATTATTATTACTAGTAAGAAAGGAAAAATATTCACAATCACACCTTTAATTTTCTTAACTTAGAAGACATTCACGACTTTATCTCTTCGGTGAGCACGGACAGGGCGCGTTTAGGGAAATTTCGTGCGTTTGTTTTGTCGCTCTGATCCGGACACATTTCAGTAAAAACGTACGCGAGATAAAAAAAAAAAAAACGATGTCAATCTTAAAGCCGCAGACGCGTCATTTTCTGTCGAACGTTTAAATCGTCCGACTTGGTCCGACTCATCGCGATGGGTGGAACCTGTTGGCGATTCTGGATATCACTCGGGTCTTTAAAAAATAAATAAATAAATAAATAAATAACTGGATTTGTGCCACATCCTGTAGTAAAGTGAACGTAGTCACAGAGCAGCTTCGCATCCAAAATACAGCAGTTATCATCAATAGCGCAGGATTCTGCAGGTTTGGATAAATAACTGAGAGAAGTGGACACTAAAGGAAATTAGGGCGAGTGCTTGCTTGCTGTCTCTCTTTCGCGCACTCTCTCTCGCACACTCTCTCTCTCTCTCTCTCTCTCTCTCTCTCCGTGTCTGTGTGACTCAGGCATGCGGTACGGCACGTGCCGGAGCTCTTATCGCATTAGCCTCCTGAAAATAAAACGCCAAACAAACGAGAAGAGGCAGTGCGTGGGAGCGAGCGATAGCACCTGCTTTGTTGTTTTGCCTCTTCTTCCTAAGTAACAATGGCTTTACCGCCACCGCAGCAAGCAGCTGCAAAGAGATACCTACACCTGCACATGCATACAAGTGCGCGTGTGTGCGCGCGCGTGTGTGTGTGTGTGTGTGCGTGCATGTGCGCGCATGTGTGTGTGTCTCAGTGTCTTTTCATTCCTACAGCCGCATATCTTTTTATTTTTATTCTCTTTCTTCCTTTGCTATTCTAAACTCGACTCCCTTTGAAGGAAAGGATGAAACACACCGCAGCCACATGCGTCTATATTTCACTCGCGCAGGCCGCCACAACCAATTTCACGCTTTGAGTGCCATTACAATTCTCCTAATATATTTACGGGGAAAAATAAATAAAAGTATCGTATACAATATCACTGTAGACGTTGAAATAAAGAAAGAAAGAAAGAAAGAAAGGATTTTTTTTTCGGGAAATAAAACACCTGCACTGAGTGGGATCTGTGGGTATTAAATGAACTAATTCGTTTTTGTTGTTGTTGTTGTTGTTGTTTCTTTGCTTTTCCAGCCAAAACGGTGCAACACAAGTCTGCAAACACCCATTTCCTAAACTTTCCAAAGGCGTCTTTGAAATAAAACACGATCCAATCAATATAAAATCCAGCGTACTTTCAGCGCAGTAATAGCACTACTATAACATATAAAGCGTTACGATGTCCGAGATCGGATATCCTTTAATAATCAGGCCTTTTATAATAACCTGGTCATACACACACCACCTCATGCTTCAGAATGTGTTATTCCTGCATGAACAGTTATTATAAGGCATTATGTAACCTGACACCTTATACTTACGCTTCATAATGTGTTATGGATATGGATGTCATGTTACATAAAACCTCGTAATATCTGTTAATACATTACCTAACACCTTATATTCACGCTTCACACACACACACACACGGAGAACACCCTGGCAGCCAGCACATGAATCTCCTCCGTTAATAAAATCAATCAATCAGAGGAGGTGACAAGGAGTGTAGGACAGGCTTGTTACAGTGTGTGTGTGTGTGTGGGGAGAGAGAGATAAATGGGCGAGCCAGAGTGTGCAGAGGTGCTGCGAGCGGCTGGAACGAAGGACGCCGAGCATGAAGAGCTGTCAGTGGGCATTTGGGCCGCGCCACTGCTGATTTTCTGGCTGGTTGGTCACGTCAGCCCGACTCGGGCACCCGAACACGCCGCTCGCCCGCTGGGACGCCGCGTGCGGCGTGACAAAGAGGCCAGCGAGGGCATGTCTGCCATCACGTTAACGCCAGTAACGGATAAATCACCGTGTGTGTGTGTGTGTGTGTGTGTGTGTGTGGAGCGCGCCGCCGTGAACGACTGACATTCAAGTTTAGACAGAAAACATACGAGGAGAACGACGGAGGAGCGCGGCGCTCTTCTGACCGTGAACCGCATGATACAAACACCACCACGCTAACGTTATGGAGATACCGCCATGTATTATTTGCAGTTAAACATAACGTGCCAAAAAAAAAAAGAAAAAAAAAAGAGCGTCATTTAGTATAGAAGATAATTGCGTCAAATATTTAACTAAACTAAAATATATATACACACCGTAAGACGAATCCTACTGACGTTGGGGGTTGGTTTGTTTTTTTCCTTCTTAAGACGTCCCTGCAAGGTGATCATCTTAAAATGCCTTTGAATTCGAAATAAATTCATTTAAGAAAATGAATTTAAAAGGGGAAAAAAAAAAGTTTTCACACCCCAGGACGAAACGGAGACTAATAAACGCAATTCAACGTAAACAAGACGACGTGTAGCGGCTTCGAACTCTTATATTAAGTAAGGAGTTAAATAAATAAATAAATAAATAAATAAATAAATAAATGGTCTGCGCAAAGTTGATCGTCACGTTACCGAGAAACCGCAGCCGGTCCGAACGCTTTCGTTTAGAGCCTTACTTCTGAAACTGGAGACTCCTTCCATGAACGTTCGGTAAACACGTGCGTCTTTAAACGGAACATCGTCGCTACGGCGTATTAGAACGAAGGCATTCGTGTAAACCTGCGATGAGCTGCTGTGCTACTGTCAGAGCTGCAGTTCTAGAAAACTCATCGACGCTTTCTGAGCACGGTCGTGTCTCGTCGCGGTACGGAGATGTTTACGGCGAGGCTTTTCCTGTCTGTGAAGCTGCTGAAAAGAAAAGAAGGTTCGACTTAAAGGGAAATCATCCGAGACATGCTGGCAGAGTGAAATAAAGGATGCAAATCTCTTAGTCACTCTGCCAGGTGTGTGTGTGTGTGTGTGTGTGTGTGTGTGTGTGTGTGGAGGGAGAGAGAAATCAAAGACATGATGTGCATGTAGCAGCCAACAGCGAATTTAAAAGGAACACCAGATTAGAAAAGAGAGCTACATGAAACGGTGATAGATTTATGATCATATTTTACAATTACGAATCAAAACGTGCGCTTCAACGTCTAGAGGTGATCGCTGTGAAGTAACGCTCCGCACCAAGATGTACAGGAAGACGGAAAAAACATAAATCAGGCTCGTTGTTCAAATGTACAGACTTTCAGCGGTTTGCGATGAACAAATCCAACAAAAGCGACTGAAATAGTTCGACACGGCGAACGTCTCAAGTGGTTTCCAGAAATTCAACCCGAAAATGCAACTTATAATGACGTCTCCAGTCTCAAAATTATTCACCCCCTTCATGGCGAGCATCTTTAGTACTTAGTGGAGCTCCTTTTGCTGAGGAATCTTCTCCCGTTCCTCATGAGCAACGGCGTCCAGGTCAGTAATATTCTCGGGTTTGCGTGCTGCGGCCGCCTTCTTCAAATCCCACCGGAGATTTTCTATGTGGTTCAAGTCAGGTGACTGTGACGGCCCTGGAGAATCTTCCAGAACTTCTTCTGCAGCCAAGCCTTGGTGGAATTTGAGGTATGCTTGGGATGATTGTCCAGTTGGAAGGTCCAATGACGCCCAAGCTTCAGCTTCTTCACAAACGACAGGATGTTTTCTCCTAGGATTTCCTGATACTTCAGTGAATCCGTCTCACGTTCCACACGCTGCAGGTTTCCAGTGCCAGAGGATGTAAAGCAGCCGCAGAGCATCACCGAGCCTCCACCATGCGCGACTGTGGACAGAGCTTTCTTTCTTCATTCTTCTTCCTCCAGACATACGGCTGATCCATCGTGCTGAAAAGTTCCAAAAAAGTTGTTTCATCGCTCCACAGAACAGAATCCCAAAACTTCTCCGCATTATATATATGATTTTGAGCGACTTTTCTTGTGCTTTTGAGTCAGCAGTGTTGAACGTCTTGGAGTTCTGGCACGGAAACCTTCTGCGTTTAGTACGCGCCTTACTGTGCTCGCTGAAACCTCAGCGCCTGTTACACCAAGTCTTGCTGCAGGTCTTCTGCAGTCGCTCGAGGGTTTTTCACAACGTGCCTTCTCAGAAATCTGTTCGCAGCCGTCGATAGCTTCCTTTTTCTACCCCGTCCATGTATTTCATAGACTTTCTACCCCTAGCCAGTTCAGGTATTTCATGTGTTCCAGCTCAAGCACACTCTTGATTAGTTTAGCATGAGGTGTGCTTGAGACAACACCTGTTCTGCATACTTGTGCTGTTGTGAGGGATTCTATTCAGGGGGGGTGAATAATTTTGAAACCGGAGACGTCATTATAAGTTGCATTTTCAGTTGAATTTGTGGAAACCATTTGAAACGTTCGCGGCGTCGAACTATTTCAGTCGCTTTTGTTTGATCCGATCATCGCAAGCAGCCGAAAGTCTGTACATTTTAACAATAAACCTGATTTGCACTGCGGGTTTTGACTGCAACCGTAAATATCCTCCTTAGACGTTTGTTTTTATTCTTCCGCGACTGACGATCCCGAGCAGAAGGTCAAAAATTAGCCAGCCTGCTGTTATTGCTCATTTTGCCTTCCCAAACAAAAGCGTGCGCTCGGACGTGGACGAGCCTTGGGCAGTTCAGATGACAGGCGCTTTTCAAGGTTATGCTGAATAAAGGCAGACGGATCAGTTAAACAGGATGACTGAAATCATCTTATTCCCTCGAGGGTCACAGACAAAGAAACTCAACGCTGACTGATGGATCAATACGGCAGCCAGTCAGGCTGAAGCTGCAACTCCGAGTCCGAGGAAATTAAAACTCTTCTCTGATCATTAAGCTTGATCTGAGAGAGGATATATCTCTGAGTGCTGCATTTTATTTATATATATATATATATATGTACACACCCTTATTCCATACTACAGTCGTGTTGAATTCTCTAATCTGATTGGTCATCGTGTCTACACAGATGTACGTTTTCTGTAAGGAGTCTCCAGTGTCAGTGTTTTGTCTTAGAGCTTAAAGCTGTAACTTCAAGTTGTCCAACATCTTCGTGACCGAGGAGTCTACGCTCAGTAGTTACTCGGTAATATCTTATGAACTTGAAGAGAGTCTGGTGAAGGAACGTCTGTTTACAGCTGCTGCAACGTAACTGTAAACTGACTGGTGATCGTGTTCAAATTTTCAGTAAGGAGTCTCCAGTTGAAGTGGTTTTGCAACGGTAAAGCTGGAAAACTTTACATTTTCCGACATCTTCAGGCCTTTTTTAACGCTTCGTAGTTACTCACTAACGTGACGATCCGCATTTTTTTTTTTCCGTCTTGTTAGCTGCGCGAAAGAAAGAAAGAAAGAAAAAAAAGACTCTGGTGAAGGAACGACTGTTTACAGCTGCTATAACGTAAGTACAAACAGGAACTAGGTTGTTTCCAGGACGATTCACAATGCGACTGTAAACAGATAAAATGGACAATGTGTCCATCAAAATCAACAACAAGAAACTAGCGAGCTAACGCTAGGTCACGCTAGGTCGCGCTCTTACTGAAGAGCTGCCTATAACGGACAAGTTTAGCTAGCGAACTTTGTTCGACGACTTCGATTTCTCTCTACAATAAGAAGACGTGTATACATGTTTGTTCGCTGCGGGCGAGACCACCGCTTAGCCGATGACGGGACGCCAACTAGCCGTGAGGATCTTACAGAGAGTTACGCCACGTGAAAGGGTTAGTTTCGCCACGCTAATGCATAATAATAAGCGGATAACTTTCGATCTCATCTCAGTCCCATTCCTTGAAATAAAGACTCTTTATTCAGATAATAAAAGTGGCGTCAGGTCGCTAGTCCGCTCTGGTCTTTTTGCAAGCAGGCTGCAGAGAAAAAAGGAGGACGGAAAAAGAACCAGACGGAGAGAGAGAGAGAGAGAGAGACACCGCTAAAAGTGGTCACGTCACTCCCGCAGCTCATTTCATCAGCGCGCAGGAAGCGAGTTCTGATTAAAACAGGGTAGAGAGAAAGCCCAGGGGAAACGCTTTCTGCTTCCATTTACAGTCGCTAATTCCCTTTGATGATAAAAATCTAGCGTAACCCCGCTAATTCGGCCGTGTCGGAACGTCAGGAACGAGCGGATCGGGAGGAAGGCGAGGCGTGGGCCGTGATTCGGCTCTCGGGTTGCGCTACCCCGAGCTGCACGCGGGCAGGATGAAGAATGTAGGAGTTATTCATGCTTCCCCTACAGCAAGGAAAGCTATTATCCAAAACAGCTCACCTTCGACAGAGTGTTTCACACCTAAACGTGCACACACGACCGTTCGTGGCTGGTGCAATATTATTTTATTTTCTTTTGCTTTTTTAACTCTTAGCTTCAGTCGAACAGTGCACCCCGGAGCTAGTCGCGCAGTTCACGGAGCATACTAATTTCATCCTGTTTAAAAATTCAACACTCAATCTCAAGTCCGAGGATCCAGCGGAAGCGTTTCTCCCGTACGACGTTTTAACAAATTCTCCTAACTGCCTCGCGAATCGTTTATCTTACGCTTCATTTGCAGGCAATCAAAAAGTCACGGGGGCTCGAAATGTATAGCCCGGGGAGATCGTAAATGATAAACGACCAGCACTCTTTCGTGGACGGTGGCCAAAGACATCTGGCACAACAGAGGAATATTCAACCGTTTGTTTGTTTATTTATTTATTTATTTATTTACTTATTCTCGAGTTCGATATGTTCAATCATTTATTGCACTCTATCTACAGTACGGACGCCTGGCGTTGCAAGAAATTCTTCTGATTGACTTGTAAATTATTTATCTTACAATGAAATCCCACTGATTTGCATGCGATCAAAACATCACAGGCGAACGTGCAAATAATATTAAGTTACTTTCGCGGTGTCGCATCGTTCGTTATTCCGTACGTCTCAAAACGCACGTTTTTTTCCCTTCCGAAAATCGACAAAATCACTCCGTAACGCTTCCTATGAAGAAAACGAAGGCTCTGATGACCTATGAACACGTATTATAACCACTTATGAAATGCACGGCACTTAATAGCACCGGTTTATGTACTGTATAAATAGTGTTCATTACGCAATATATATATATATATATATATATAAAAAACATCATATGAGAGTGTAGGTTGTCCAAGAACAGCAGTTAATTCACTCGTCATAGAACGGAATGGAGCGTCCGGAACACCCCTGAAATCCCACAATGCTCTGCAGTAGGTTAGCGTCCAAACCCTATAGCCTAGAGCCCATAATGCCCTCTGTAGGGAACAGTGAGTACGGGGCATTTCGGACAATGTATTAAGCAATAAATAAATAAATAAATAAATAAATAAAGTACTCAAGCGAAAGTCAAAAAGTTATCAAGAAATATAAAAAAAAACTTTCTTTCTATAGCAACTACGCCGTTCTGCCTGAACACGTGTTAATCATTACTATAAACTGGAATTTGACTACGTTAGCTACTGCAGCTGATGCTAGTCTAACCTGGCGTCGGCAAAGAAAGCAGGCTAACCCGGCTAACGTTAGCAAATTAGCTCAACTAATGAACTTGACTGGACGCTAAACTGAAACGTACTGTATGGCGTGCCGTCATTGGCCGATCGAGAGAAGAAGAAACCTTTGAGATCTGCCCCAAGAGCTTTAAAAAGGTCTTAGCAAAAATGTAAGAATTAATAAGTATGGCAAAATATTACTTGTGCATCATAACGAAGTCCAATTACTGGTGTACGGCTGCGCCCCCGATTCACAGGTGAGGGCGATTTAAAGAGTTCGGCATCGCGGTGCACGGATTTTAAACTCTCTAAGCGGGTAACATTTACATAGCGGCACATCGGAGCAGCAGGATTTGAGTTCGTGAAGGAATTGGCCTGCTTTTGTCTCGCCGTGTGGAACTCGCTCTTTATTTCTGTGTCACGCGAAGCCTTTTGGCTGCACTTCGCTGACTGGCTCAGGCTCGGCCATGTGGCTCTACTGATCCGAGCTCCATTTAGATGACCTTTCGCTGGAATCCCCTGTAGACTCCAGCCGAGCCGGAGTCGGTGTGTTCACCTGCATTTTAACCAGCCGTCCTGATCCGATGCTCGGCGGCACGGAGACCAACAGATCAGATCCGCTCGCAGATACTGCGGGTACGAACGCTCCGTCGCCCTTCTGCTCAAAAGCGAGCGCTCACAATAACACCGACCTTCTGAACGTCCGACACGGATGATCGGACGTCTTATCGGACCGGACGATAAGATACGTCGATGAGACGTTAAGATTACGATATATCATGCAATGTCATGATACATTATCCAGCGCTTTAATAACTCGCTGTAACTAAAATAATAATAATAATAATAATGCATAATAAAGCACTCTTCATGAATTAGAAAAGAAACTGATGCTACTGCACATCGTTACCAGCAAACAGTGGTGTAGCGGTTAATATTTTCCCAATACATCGATTAGAAAGTCCTCCCAAAGCAACCGCATTCATCTTACAAATAAAATTTAGGCTGAATTGGACAAAAATCAGTTTTAAATCTGAAAGAAATTAAACAAAAAGATTCAGTTCTAATCGATTCGGTGCCTCTATAGCGTGCCAGAGTCTCAGATGACGGTCATGATGCACGAGGCTGACGACAGTAATACATTGATACGTCTGAGAAATATCAAAGTCGTCTTAGAAATATTTAAATCCGCTGAGAAGTTATCTTACACGACTCGAGTCGCTGAATCGATTCACCGCATCGTGTACCGGAGTGAATCAAATCGAACACCAACGAATCGATTCGTTATCACGCCGAGCAGTAATTCAATAGTTCGCTAGCTAACTTCTTTATAACGAACTATGAACATTCGTAACGTGTCCTAACGCGTCCATTACGCGTGATTATTTTCCTATAACAGGAAGTTCGGACGCGTTTTATTCCCGTACACCACAACGATTCGTTTATCCGTAATTCAAGTAAACGATCAGTTTATAGTTACAGTTAATGTTGAGGAACGTCCACGAAGCGCGTCGGTCCCGGTTTCAGATTTAAACGTTGTTGCTTTACCTCGGATAGCGGAGACTCCTTCCGTAAATGTCACGTAAACGTCTCCTTACACACACACGCAAAAAAAAAACCCCTTCACCATATCAACAATTCCACGCTTTTTTAAAATCCATGTTTGTGGAGCGGACGCATACAAGTCCCTGTGAATGAGCTGTTACTATAGAAACGCTAACGTATTACGACGTGCGCGTTATATAAACGGTGCGCTACCGTCAGAGCTGCTGCTATAGAAAATTAACTAACATATTCTGACCAATCAGAATCCAGAATTTTAATCATACTCCCTTCAGAGAGAGAAAGCGTTACTGGTAACTTCAGCTAGCCTTTTTTTCTTTTAAACAATTTAACGATGTCATATGAGAAGATACGAAGGTTACGCTTAAGGATAGAGGCGGGATTAGCGTTCGTACCTTTCCTGAAATGACAAAATCTAGCACGTTTACTTTTTTTCGTTCAAAGTCGGTGCTCTGTGAGGAAAAAAGAACAAAACAACAAACAAACAAACAAAAACAATGGAGAATGTCATGTTGAGTTATTATGTACGTACTGAGGTGTCTTACGCGGAACACGCCAACACGTCGCCTTAGCGTTATGGACGGAAAGACGTAGCGCGACCGTGCCGACGACGAAAGCTTCCCGAGCGTCACGTGACGGCGGAGCGATGGAACTGCTGGATGTGATCAAAAAGAACATCAGAGTCTCGCGAGTGTAAGCCACTCCGCCCAATGAAAGGGAAAACAAGGAAAATCAATTTAAAGTCACCGCACACTTTTACGAGGCTGCGAGAGCAAATGGCCGTCTGTCAGAAGCTATTACACCCATCGCCACGTCTCCCGCGCCGTAATTTATGGAGATGGAAAAGGCGGAATACTCGCTGCACTTTTTTTTTTTTTATGCATGTGAGTACATTAAGTAAAGTCACCATTGCAAAATGATGAGCAAACCTTTAAGGCACACACACACATTCACACACACACAAAAAGGCTTGTTTAAGTGCGAGTGAGAAAGCCATTAGCCTTCCCCGAGCTAGACTATTCCATTAAAATTTCACACCTCGGAAAGAGAAATGAAACAATGCAAAAAAAAAAATAAAAAGCCTCACTCTCATTCAACACACACACACACACACACACACACACACACACACACACACAGTGATATTTTCTATGGCCACTAGACCGTGAGAGCTAGGGATATGAAAATAGCTCAGTGTGTTGGGAAATCCACCACATTGTTTGGAAACGAGCGCTACGGCAGTCGTCGTGGAACTGAAAATAAATAAAATAAACCAGATTTTTCTACATAAACGTCTCAAAAACAAACAAAAAAAACACAACGGTGGATTTGTTGAATTTATCTAGCGTTTCGTGCGTCGCTCGTTTCAGCGCGGACATCCGACGGCTCCTCCGCTTTTTTTTTTCCATTTCCCAGTATATTTCCCAGGAGATCTCGTTCCCCGTCAAACGTCCTAAGATTTAATTGTTTTGCCCCATTTTCTACAATTTTTTTTATTTTTTTTTAATCACTTGCCTGTTCATACCCAGAAACCCTTTCCTATCAGATCACAGCGACTACCGTGATTCCCCCGAGACACGTCGAGCCACGTCTTTCTTAACTGTTGCTCGTGTTACGTCGCGGCTCAGCGTCGCCCGCTCGTGGGAAAGTGCTATCCGCCGTCTTCTGCGTACCTGAGATACAGATGCACAGATGCACACCGACCGACCTTGAAGACGACGTTAATCCTGAGAAGATGAACTTCCATTTTGTTTCTCCTCATCGGTGAACTCGAAACGTTAGGTCCACCGCATTTGATCATCTTTCGAGCGGGAAAGTCGAGTCGAGACTCGCCAAATCATCGTTAATATAAGATGGAGGAAAGGGGGTGGGGCTTCCAGCGTGCGTATCGGCTAATATCGGAGAGTAGGGCCGGACGACATGACAAAAATATACCACCGCGATACTTGAGGACAGTTCTACGGTACACGATGCGCATCACGATATATCATTTAGCGGACAAACCGTCTGCAGAACAGTCCTCGAATAAACAAAACAAAACAAAACAAAAACGCTGAACCCGAGTTTGACGGTACTTTCCTTTAACGCCTACAAAGATGAAGACGATTTTAAAAAAAAAACAAAAAAAAACGTCATCGAATCAACAGCGTCCATCCGGTACCGATTTCATTTATTCAAAATCAAACCTCACCATACCAACGATATCTCAGAAAAATGTATCACGTAATCACTTATCACGATATCGATATATCGTCCCGGCCCTATCGGAGAGTTTA
This sequence comes from Ictalurus furcatus, assembly GCF_023375685.1. Classification (NCBI taxonomy): domain Eukaryota; kingdom Metazoa; phylum Chordata; class Actinopteri; order Siluriformes; family Ictaluridae; genus Ictalurus; species Ictalurus furcatus. The sequence continues at coordinate 2,577,981 of NC_071263.1, read as the reverse complement.
ATACACCTACACAACTGTCGATCGTCACGGATTCAAATGTCGATTGGTTCATCTGACTTTTTTTTTTTTTTTTACACAACGTGACACATGTAACATAAGCGCACGAGACTTTTTTCAAATGTTTACTATTAAACTCCAGAGCAAAAGCTGCCAAAAACGCAGAAATTTCCCCTTCACGTGAAGGTTTCCTTCATGTGTCTCTGTTTCGAGACATCTCTATCGTGTTAGACAATAAGGATGAAATTCAATATAAAACAATCCTGTTTCTAGTTCCTGCGAGCCTCAGTGTGCGTGTGTGCGTGTGTGTGTGTGTGTGAGAGAGAGAGAGAGAATAAAACTACCGGATACACTGCTGTTGAATCATTTACTGCAGTGGCTGAGAGACAGACTGAGAAAGAGAGAGAGAAAGAAAAGAGAGAACAAAGAAAATAACACTAGAGGCCTGCTAATATTCCCCAACCATGTTCCTCGAGCAAAAACAAACACAAAAAATGATGACACCGAGTTCTTTTGCTGGCTTATGAAAGGGGTTCGGAGGGGGCAGTTTTTAAGGCTCAGGAATGGAGACGACGCCAGGCTCGGGGGGGCAGAGCACGGCCCTGTGGCGGAACAGGAGACGCACTTCAGCAGCCAGCACGAGCACGCTGTGGCTGACACTTCCTTCACATCCACACAGGAAACAGGACACCAACACCTTTCGTGTTTGGAGATTCACACGTAGGTTTTCACACAACGGAGCTGAATTTCAGCCAAGAACCCGAATGGATTTTTTTTTTTTTAAATCATCGCTGGCTTTTTTTTTTTTTCCCCGGGCTTTGAACACTCGTCGTGTGTTTACAAAATGAATACGTGTCTGCTTGTCCTCAAAAACACTGTTAAAAAGATTAAGTTACTAAATTATTAATGTTTTTCTACTTATATATATATAATTTACGTATTTATTGACCGCATGCGTCCGACTTCGAGTCACGCCGGATATTCAAGACGACCCGAGTCGTAAAACAGCTGCAGAATTACGTCTACGGCGAAAACGTTTTGTTCGGGAACGCCCGGACGCTTTCGTTCGGAGCTAGACGGAGTCTAGCCGAACAGGAAAACTCTCCAGCCTCTGAAGAAACCCTGCACGGTTACATAACGTCCAGCGCGTTAAAACCGATTACGCAGTTCGGACGCTTCGTTCGTTCTTATTCCTCTAGAAGTTTCTCATGGTGAAAAAGCATTTTTTTTTTTTTATGCTGAGGTATGGGAGACCGGGACACGGGGGAGCAGGAACATCAGCGTAACACTCAGTACAGTCTGTCGAGAACGTATACCCTGGAAAACCCATGAGGCCCTCGAAAGTGTGACTCCTGGGGCCAGGAACTGTGTGAACTGCTCCTCGCCTCATCAGGCTGCGTGCGTATGAGACACCATCGTCAATGATTAAGTGTATAAACTCGAACGTGGTCCCCAGAGCGAGCAGGAGGGAATAAATTAGCTCCGCTATTGGCTGGTAATTAAGTAGCTCCGGTGGATGCACACGCACTCGCTGCTTTATGTTCCATCTTTAACGCTCTGCTTTTAGAATCGTATATTCGAGCCATCAAAGGCGCGTTCACGGTGTAGGAAGAAACCTGCGAGGATATCCAGAAGCGCCAATAAGGGCTCATTAGGAGAGTTTTCCAAACTCCAGTCACTTCTACCTTCGACAATAAGTTTGCTTTTCTTTTAAAAGGCTTTTTTCTCCCCCACCTCCCCGACGTGCCACTTCCTGAGCTCTGACTTCCCGCCGATACACGCCGCAGCAAACAAAAGGAAGTGTTGAGATAAAGCGCTTCAGCCGGCGTGGCAGCTCATTAATTTTCAAAGCAAAATCCGACTGGCAGCGCTCTGTCTACCCCGACTCCCGAGAGCGTGACCGACGCCGGGCCCAGGTGACGGACGCTCGATTACGAGGCCGTGCGGTTTGTCAGATTGCAATCACGGGTCTTCCTGAGGCCTTTGCGAGGCGGGTTCTGCGGGACGTCGCGTCATGCTATAAAATCAGAACGATGCTTCGTTCAAAAATGTCAAACGATTCGACTGAGATCAGCACGGAGCTTAGCTGGAAACGTTTCCGGATTATTGCCTTCTTTGATCTGTATTTGCTTTTACTCTCGCTTCTAAAATTGTAGACACCCAAGTCAAAGCTTCAACGTTCATGCTAACATCGTGCTCGTCACGTGCTAGCTCGCCGACTAGCCGAGTCGAGTCTCTGGCGTAACCCTGAGCGACTGTACTGTTTCATGCTAACGTCGTGCTCGTCACGTGCTAGCTCGCCGACTAGCCGAGCCGAGTCTCTGGCGTAACCCTGAGCGACTGTACTGTTTCATGCTAACGTCGTGCTCGTCACGTGCTAGCTCGCCGACTAGCCGAGCCGAGTCTCTGGCGTAACCCTGAGCGACTGTACTGTTTCATGCTAACGTCGTGCTCGTCACGTGCTAGCTCGCCGACTAGCCGAGCCTCTGGCGTAACCCTGAGCGATTGTACTGTTTCATGCTAACATCGCGCTAGCTCGCTGACTAGCCGAGCCTCTGGCGTAACCCTGAGCGATTGTACTGTTTCATGCTAACATCGCGCTAGCTCGCTGACTAGCCGAGCCGAGTCTCTGGCGTAACCCTGCGCGACTGTACTGTTTCATGCTAACATCATGCTCGTCACGTGCTAGCTCGCTGACTAGCCGAGCCTCTGGCGTAACCCTGAGCGACTGTACTGTTTCATGCTAACATCGTGCTAGCTCGCTGACTAGCCGAGCCGAGCCTCTGGCGTAACCCCGAGCGACTGTACTGTTTCACGCTAACGTCGTGCTCGTCACGTGCTAGCTCGCCGACTAGCCGAGCCGAGTCTCTGGCGCAACCCTGAGCGACTGTACTGCGTTCTGGAAGTGCGAGTTCAGCGTTTACTTCTACGTCGGATTTCTCGATTCTCGAAAATAAGCCGCTGTATTTATTAAACGCCACGGTAACTTGCCCTAGCAATATCGATGCGCCCTTATGACATCAACACAACACACGGCTGCTAACTTCTCACGGGAATTTAAAACAGAACAGGAGCACGCTTTAGGCTCCTGCGTCATTTATTACGCAGAACAAACCCCGGAAAGAGAGAGAAAGAAAGAAAGAAAGAAAAAAAAAACGAGAAAAAAAAAAAAAAAAAAAAAGGAGAGAGTCCAAACACCTCAATTCTCCACCTCAGAGTCTGAGAATAGCAGTGCTGTTTATTTTAATTTCTTTCTTTACAAGCTGTAACTAACCTACAGAAACGGAACATATGTGAGGGGGAGGAGGTGACGAGGAGAAAAATAACACGTATAACATCTGTGACGGCTCGAGTTCTTTGTTCTGGCTCAGAAAAATCGTGGCGGAGTGACCTCACGAGCGCGACTCGTTCGGGTTTATTCAAATGCTGTGTGCTTTTAGCAGAAGCTCGGCAGCGTGGGGTAAATAAAAGCTCCGGCTGCCTGCCAGTTAATGCCTTTTCGGACTCTTCTAACGTTCACAGAAGCGGCCGGCTAAGCCACGGACACTGAGATTTCAGCCACGAAATGACATTTGAAGTCAGATTTAGTCAATTATATGCAAATGAGATTTGATGCTGTAAACAAGAGACAAATCCGAGGCTTATCCGGACTTATATTACAGACTTATACTCGGCCAATACTAGCTAGGACTGGTAAGAGCGGCGTTATTGTTACAGTCACGCGTGACGCTGTTATTTAAGTACAAAAGGTGCTCTGGCTGGCAAACAAAAACAATAACAACAACAAAACTACACATATGAGCATCCATGTTGGAAAGATGTCAAAAAAAAAGCATAATCAGTAGCTAACAAGACAAGCTAGCTACAAAAGCATCGACGTCGTCTGACAAAACTTTCCTGGCCTAGTAGACGGCCTTAAGGGTTGGCGATCGGCCTAAGACGCGTTTCAGCTCTCAGCTCTGGAGCGAGCGGGACGCGACGGCTTCGTCTCCACGTGCTCGGATGAGCGCCATCGTTAAGCAGGTTCGGGAGGAGGGAGTCGTCTCCCGCTCACACGGCGACGCGACGTAAAGCTGAGGTGCCACGGATATGCCGGGATCTCATCGACCTCTCGAGCTTGACGATCGTATCGACCAGCCGTTAGTCCTGCAAATTATGCAAACGGTTTATCGTTATGAAACATCCGTTCCACGGGGAAAATTCGTTCCGGTCAAAATATATCCGGCAAGTCTCGCGCTGAATGCGCTTTAATGATCCTGTCGCTTCGCGTCTGACACGACGGGCTTTCATTATGCAGTCTCGGTGCGTGTTTGTGTTTCCGCACGAGAAGTAATTGGATGTTGTAAAAGAACCGCTGAACGGCGGTGGCGGCGGCGGCGTGGATGATTGCAGCGGGCGGCAGTTTGATGTTGATTGTACAGTAATAATTACAATCAGGCTGATATCCGTCTCTGTCTCCGTGTCGCTCTCAAACCCTCATCTTCTCTGACTGCTCTAATGAACTCCAGTACAAAATGAAGTCCGGTAAAATATTATATTATATATATATATATAAAAAAAAGATATCCACACAGAACAGCCCATAATAGAACACTGAAGCACGGTGGTGGTAGCATTATGTTCAGAATACTCTTTAGGTGGATGTCGTCCTCTAGAGGTCGAGACGCGGCTGCGACGTACTCGTCCCGTTCGGTTTTATTTTTGCGGTTCGATTCGGAGAAATTCCTTTTAGCTACTGTTAAAGGTGTTCTACGACTGTATAAACCAGACGTGGTTTGCTTGCTCCATCCACGACGATGATAATCCACAATATTACAATATGATGTACGAGTTCTGTGCGTGTTGTTCACTAGACCAGAACAAAAAAAAATAAAAACTACATTTAGGCGTAAACTTTACAGTAAAAGCGACAATTTGGCGACAGCCGTCTCGAAACGTACACAAACAAACATGACCGGTTTGGTATACTGCAGTGTTTACCACAGCGATTCGTCAGCAACCGAAATGATTTATTTATTAAAACCAAACCCATCGTACGTTTGATGTGTTTACAGCTACGTTTGATATTGTAGAGCTTCAACGTAACGAGTTAACTTACTTTACAGCTGGTGTAAACCGTCGCTCCCTCACCAGCCTCCTAGTCGAGCGAGAGCAGCTGCGCGTTTCACGAGAAGGAGTGATGTACTGTATATCCGCGCGCGAGAGCCGAGTTTAGATTTAAACCACACGGCGCTGTCGAGTTCTGAACTCGCTCTGATTGGTCAGAAGGTGCCGATTCATTCACTGTAACCGCAACACTGATGGTTTACGTTATCGTTTCTATGGTAACAGGCATTTAGACGGCGGACAGAAACGGAGTAAAAAAAAAAAATCGTTGAGGAAGTTTTCTCGATGTACGAAAAAAAAATAATAATAATTGAACATTTATGGAAGGAGTCTCCAATATCAGTGCCCCCCCACTTTCTTTCTTCAGGTCAGAGGAGTTTTACGGTTTCTCGAGCACATGACAAGCTACTTTTTTGTCTTCCGCCCGTCCATCTTCTATACCGCTTATCCTACAGGGTCGTGGGGAACCTGGAGCCCATCCCAGGGAGCATGGGGCGTAAGGCGGGGTACACTCTGGACGGGGTGCCAATCCATCCATCGCAGGAAAAACACACTCGCATACACATTCATACACTACGGACTCACCAATCAGCCTACCACGCATGTCTTTGGACTGGGGGAGGAAACCGGAGTACCCGGAGAGAACCCTGGAGGTGTGAGGCGAACGTGCTAACCACTAATCCACCGTACGCACTATTTTTTTTTGTCTTATTAACTTAAAAGAAAAAAAATTTTTAAAAAAAAGAGTTTGGTGATGGTAGTATTGTTTATAGCTGCTATAACATACAGTACGTGAGAATAGTAACTATAAACGGATAAAACGTACAATGACGTGGCGTTTAAAGCTAAAAGTGTAATCAAGGATTTGCTGTGGTATAAGAGGGATAAAACCCCTTTTTAGGACATGCTGTTAGTTGAATTTAAGTTTAGTGACTAACACGATGATTATTTTCCTGTAACAGCATGACACACAGAGGATTTCTCTCTCTCTCTCTCTCTCTCTCTCTCTCTCTCTCTCTCTCTCTCTCTGTGCTCAGGCCTGGTGAAACTCTCGTTATCTGGCACTCGACCCCATGCTCGCCGTTTCTAATAAACCCTATCCCGAGGACACGGATCTAAACTCTGCTTTGATCCGAGTTTTATTTCTGGCCCAGATGACGCTACAGCTCGCTTCAACCTGCTCTTAACCTGGTTAAGCGTGACGCTCCTGAAGCCGTGAGGGCCGTCGCGGGAAAACTCGTCCAGAAAGCGTCCAAAGTGTCCAAGCGACACTTTCCTAAAGTGCACCGAGTTCCGAAGCCTCTGAAATCAGCGGCGAGGAGCGCGAGACGCACGGCTCACTTTCTTCACAGTAATGTAACGGAATTACACTCCTTCACGTCGCCAGTCAATCACTCCGGCTACGAGGCGGACGTCTGCTCTCGCCTTTCAAAGCAGACGTCTGGACCGTTAATCGTACGCAGGAGTTCGGAGCGGCGTGAGGAAGCGCGATAATAAAGTTGAGGTGGAAGTGGGGGTTTAAAGTCTTTTCTTTTTGGGGGAAAGAAAAAAAAGAAGCAAGTGGAAAAGTATTGATAATAGGTGCATTAAGCGTCCTGTGTGTTATTGCCTCTCCCCCCACCCCCCACCCCCTCTTTATCGGGATTGTAATGGCGGGGCAATTATTGCAATTATGATTTAGTGCTTCTGTGAAGTTTGATAAGGACAGTGTGCTTAAAAAAGATTGTGTAAAATCCGTTGCGCGTTAATTAAACACGTTTAAACAATTACGGAAAAAATGTGATTCAATTTGATTATAAAACAGCTGGAAAGTTTAGCGACGTGGTTTTATATATTTATATATATATGTAATATAATCGAACGTATTTAAAAGTGCGTTCGGTTACATCAGGGCTCGACATACTTGTATGAACAATTTTTTTTTTTATCCCACCCTTAGCCCCGCCTATGTTCACAAAGCTCCTCCCCCAGGATGTCTTATCGAAAATTCTTTTTTTTTTTTTTTAAAAGAAGATTTAACCCCCACCAACCCCCAAAATGTTAGGTTTGCATTCTGCTAAAGGTCAAAGCACTAATACTAAAACTGAACAAGAATGAAATGTGATTTATTTTACTTCCGGAAAGAAAAAAAAAAGAAAAAAGAAAAAGACATTTTATCGTTTTTTTTTTATTGCATGGGGATTTTTTTTTTTTTTTTTCAGGCTGCATCCTGTGTAAGATCAAACATTAAGGACAAAACGAAGCAAGACAAATTTATTTATTTATTTATTTATTTATTTATTATTTTATACTAAATTACAGAACCGCCGTAATCCCAAAACAGCCAGAAGCACTTTATTCTTATTTATTTATTATTAATTTTTTTTTTTTTTTGAAAGGTTATTTTGCTGGCATGTTAATTGACATGGTTAAGATTTGATCCTTAAAATAAGAGGGTTTTTTTTTTTAAGCTAATTTGGCTGCTTCCTGCTAAAGGTCAAGCACTAATGACAAAACTGAGCACCACTAAAATGTGATTTAATTACAAAATTACAGAATTGCTGTCGTGCAAAAGAGAAAGAAAAAAAACCCCTGAGGCATTTCTTCCTTTTTAAAAAAAAAAACAAAAAAAAAAACAAAAAAAAAAACCATTGTTTATGAATGTAATTTTTATTTAGTTTGGCTGCACGTTCGTTAACATGGTTTAGTTTGCTTTTCAAAAATCTGCATATTTCACTGAAGTTTTAAAAGTCAGAGGCACTTTATCCTTTGATTGGCCTTAAAAAAAGAAAGAAGGGAGGAAGGAAAGAAAGAAAGCTAGCTAGCTTGGCAGCGTCATGCTAAAGGTCAAGCACAAACGTGGAGCTAGACTAAAATGTGATTTTTTTTTTTTTCTCCATGCGGTGAAACACGGTCTATTCACACCCTGAAAGAAAAAAAAAAAAACAGGCTTTATAAAAATCACTGGATCAGACGGATCATTAAAATACATTTTACATTTTTATTTATTCGTTTCATTATTTAACGTCAGTTTTGCTGAAACACACAATATGTTGAATACCTGAAGAGGAAGAAAGGCATTTTGTCTTTCGATTGCCTTCGGTTTTAGAAATATTTTTAATTATTATTTAGTGAGTTAGATAGATATAGAGACGCGGAGTTAGTGAGTTAGATGGATAGAGAGACGAGGAGGTAGAGAGTTAGATGGATATAGAGACGCGGAGTTAGTGAGTTAGATGGATAGAGAGACGCGGAGTTAGTGAGTTAGATGGATAGAGAGACGAGGAGGTAGAGAGTTAGTGAGTTTAAACCTAGCTTCGTTGAATCCTGGTAAAGGTCAAGCACTAATGATCAACCTGAACAATGAAAAGACTCGCCGAGGGGATGTGAGGACACAAATGGAGGAAAAAGGAAAGATGAAGAAGCAAGAAGAAAAGGAGGAGGAGAAGGAGGAGAAGTAAGAAGAGAAGGAGGAGGAGAAGGAGGAGAAGAGAAGGAGGAGGAGAAGAAGAAGTAAGAAAAGAAGGAGAAAAGGAGGAAGAGAAGGAAGAAGAGAAGGAAGGAGAGAAGGAAGGAGAGAAGGAGGAGAATGAAGAAGAGAAGGAAGAAGAGAAGGAAGGAGAGAAGGAAGGAAAGAAGGAGGAGAATGAAGAAGAGAAGGAGGAGGAGAAGGAAGAGGAGAAGGAAGAAGAGACGGAAGGAGAGAAGGAGGAGAAGGAAGGAGAGAAGGAGGAGGAGATGGAGGAGGAGAAGGAAGAGGAGAAGGTGGAGGAGAAGGAAAAGGAGGAGGAGAAGGAAAAGGAGGAGGAGAAGGAAGAAGAGAGGGAGGAGGAGAAGGAAGAAGAGAAGTAAGGAGAGAAGGAGGAGGAGAAGGAAGAAGAGAAGGAGGAGAAGGAAGGAGAGAAAGAAGAGAAGTAAGGAGAGAAGGAGGAGGAGAAGGAAGGAGAGAAGGAGGAGGAGAAGGAAGAGAAGGAAGAAGAGAAGGAATGAGAGAAGGAGGAGGAGAAGGAAGAGGAGAAGGAATGAGAGAAGGAGGAGGAGAAGGAAGAGGAGAAGGAATGAGAGAAGGAGGAGGAGAAGGAAGAAGAGAAGGAATGAGAGAAGGAGGAGGAGAAGGAAGGAGAGAAGGAGGAGAAGGAAGGAGAGAAGGAAGGAAAGAAGGAGGAGGAGAAGGAAGGAGAGAAGGAGGAGAAGGAAGGAGAGAAGGAAGGAAAGAAGGAAGAGGAGAAGGAATGAGAGAAGGAGGAGGAGAAGGAGGAGGAGAAGGAAGAGGAGGAGGAGTTTTTGACCCAGCAGACCTACACCACACTCGCAGTCGTCCTCTGAACTCTAAACAAAAGCCTGGTTTATTGGCTCATCCATCTGCTTCCACACACAAAGACACCATCCTGAACATAATTTAATCCAGACCTCCGTCTCATCCTCTACAACTATACAAGTCCTCTGTGTGTGTGTGTGTGTGTGTGTGTGTGTGTGTGTGTGTGTGTACACACGCTCAGGAGACATTACAGAAAGAATTTAGCCCAAGGTGAGAATTATATGTTTTTATTCCTTTACACCACCTGTATGTCCAGCTAACGCACTCTCTCTCTCTCTCTCTCTCTCTACCTCCATACTCTCTCTCTACCTCTACCTCCATTCTGTCTCTCTCTCTCTACCTCCATACTCTCTCTCTCCCTCTTTACCTCTACCTCCATTCTGTCTCTCTCTCTCTTTACCTCTACCTCCATTCTGTCTCTCTCTCTGTCTCCCTCTCTCTTTACCTCTACCTCCATTCTGTCTCTCTCTCTGTCTCCCTCTCTCTTTACCTCTACCTCCATTCTGTCTCTCTCTGTCTCCCTCTCTCTTTACCTCTACCTCCATTCTGTCTCTCTCTGTCTCCCTCTCTCTTTACCTCTACCTCCATTCTGTCTCTCTCTCGGTCTCCCTCTCTCTCCCCCTCTCTCTCTTTCACTCTCTTCCACCATTCTCTCTCCCAGGGTCTCTCCCTCTCCCTCCATTCTCTCTCCCTCTGTGTCTCCCTCTATCTCTTTCATTCTCTCTACCTGCCTTCTCTCTCTCTACCTCCCTTCTCTCTCTCTGTGTGTGTCTCCCTCTATCTCTTTCTCTCTCTACCTCCCTTCCCTCTCTCTACCTCCCTTCTCTCTCTCTCTCCCTGTGTCTCGCTCTCTCTTTGTGTCTGTCTCCCTCTCTCTCTCTACCTCCATTCTCTCTCTCTCTCTACCTCCATTCTCTCTCTACCTCCACTCTCTCGCTCGCTCTCTACCTCCACTCTCTCGCTCGCTCTCTACCTCCACTCTCTCTCTCCCTCCCCCCTCTCTCTCTCTCTACCTCCCCTCTCTCTCTCTCTCTCTACCTCCACTCTCTACCTCCCCCCTCTCTCTCTCTACCTCCCCCCTCTCTATCTCTGCTCTCTCTCTCTCTACCTCCACTCTCTCTCTCCCTCCACTCTCTCTCTACCTCCACTCTCTCTCTCCCTCCACTCTCTCTCTACCTCCACTCTCTCCCTACAGCCCTTCTCTCTCTCTACCGCCCTTCTCTCTCTCTACCGCCCTTCTCTCTCTCTACCACCCTTCTCTCTCTCTACCGCCCTTCTCTCTCCCTTCCCCCCCTCCTCTCTCTACCTCCCCACCTCCCCTCTCTCTACCTCCCCACCTCCCCTCTCTCTACCTCCCCACCTCCCCTCTCTCTCTCTCTCTCTACCTCCACTCTCTCTCTACCTCCACTCTCTACCTCCCCCCCCTCTCTCTCTACCTCCCCCCTCTCTCTCTCTCTCCCTCCTCTCTCTCAACCTCCTCTCTCTCTCTACCTCCACTCTCTCCCTACAGCCCTTCTCTCTCTCTACCGCCCTTCTCTCTCTCTACCACCCTTCTCTCTCTCTACCGCCCTTCTCTCTCCCTTCCCCCCCTCCTCTCTCTACCTCCCCACCTCCCCTCTCTCTACCTCCCCACCTCCCCTCTCTCTACCTCCCCACCTCCCCCCTCTCTCTCTCTCTCTACCTCCACTCTCTACCTCCCCCCCTCTCTCTCTACCTCCCCCCTCTCTCTCTCTCTCCCTCCTCTCTCTCAACCTCCTCTCTCTCTCTCTATACCTCCACTCTCTCTCTCTCTCTCTACCTCCACTCTCTCTACCGCCCTTCTCTCTCTCTCTACCTCCCTTCTCTCGCTCTCTTTCTCTCTCTCTACCTCCCTTCTCTCGCTCTCTCTACCGCCCTTCTCTCTCTCTCTACCTCCCTTCTCTCCCTACAGCCCTTCTCTCTCTCTCTCTACCGCCCTTCTCTCTCTCTCTCTACCACCCTTCTCTCACTCTCTCTACCTCCCTTCTCTCACTCTCTCTACCTCCCTTCTCTCACTCTCTCTCTACCTCCACTCTCTCTCTCTCTCTGTCTCCCTCTCTCTCCCCTCATTCTCTCTCTACCTCCATTCTCTCCGTCTCAGTGCCTCTCTGTGTCTCTCTCATGGTCCTGGTGCAGTATAGTGAGAGCGGACCTGATTACTGCTTCCCAAAAAACATCATGAGCTCGTCTGCTTTCAGAAAACAGGAAAAACATAAGTGGAGATGAGTGTTTGTTCAGGACGGCACGCTCGCGGGCAAAACATTTCCATTTTAAACATAATGAGTCTATTAGGACTGTTTTTCCTTTTTTCTCCCCTCCTTTAAAGTGCATTTTGGATTAAAACAACAAACAAACAAAACACAACACAGATTGGGCAGTGATTAAAAAGAAAGAGAAGAAAAATGGTATTTCATGACAAAATTAATGACACAAATATATATATTATATATATTATGGCCAGTAAATAATGAAGAAAGTGGTGTGTGTGACCCTGAGCTGAAAGACGTGTTTGTTTTACAAATTCAAACTTCCACGACACTTTATTTAATTAGGCAGCAGGACTTAAATGTTTGATACCATTACACACACACACACACACACACACACACACACACAACTAATGCTAGGATGCAGGACGTAAAGACGCTGTGAGATAAATAAGCCGATCTAATTGCGAGAAACAAAAACTCCGAACGCAATGAGGTGCGAAAAGCTGCAACACATCGCTCTAAAGAAACAAATTAGAGCCATCTTTTCCCGTTCTAATAGCCTAGGAGAGAACGATCCCCTGCTCGCCTCACACACTCTCTCTCTCACACACACACACACACACACACACACACACACACACACGTACTGCAAATTCACCTCCGTATTAACCCGAGAACATTCCGGAATGTGGAATAAAAAATGTAAAAAAACCATGTAATTCGGACAAGAGAAGGAGGGATGATGGGGAAACTTCCAGATGTGTACAAGGGAAAGTACTGTTCATGTCTGAGAATACACCTTCACAACAGCAGAACACATCCAGCTAGTGAACGCACCACGGCATCCATTCAGTGTGTCGGTCTGTACACAAATAATCGCCTTGAACTCTTAGAAAAAGAGAAGAAAAAAAAAGGGTACTAAACAGTGCCTTTCATTTCCTTCCTCCGCAAAGTAGTACCTTTATGTACTGTACCTAAAAAAAAAAAAATTTAAGGGACATAATTGGGCTGTAATAACCCTTTAGAGTAAAGATTACTCTAAGGTATACTACATGCACATGTCTAGATAAAGGATACAAACAAAACTAAAAGTACCAAAGATGTACAAGGAAAAGTACTGTTTGGTACCTTTATTTTTAGCAGTGTACCGTCAGAATATCGGAACATCACAACAGCTAGTGAACGCACCACAGCGTACGTTCAACGGTTCAACAGTACTGGAATAACTGCTAATATTTCTTGTACTCCCGGGGGGGTGGGGGTGGGGGTCGGAAAGAGTACGAAACTAGACCTTTCCATGTTTCCTTGTGGTACCCTTATCTGTCGTGCCTTTAGAAATGATTTAAGGTACATAACTGGACCTATATATATATATTCCTAGAAAATACGATATAGTATAGTACACATTTAAAACAGTACATAATTTGATCTTCGACTGTACACCATATGTATCTTTCTAGGGAAAAGATGCACAGTAATGGTACCAAAGGTGTACAAGGAGAACTCCTGCATGGTACCTTTATTTCTGAGAGAGTACCATCACAGCATCAAATCTCCAAACTTGCATTGTTGTCCAAAGTATTGAAACTCAGCCAGCTAGTGAACGCACCTTAGCGCACGTTCAGCGGCTCAGCAGTACCGGAATAACAGCGCTGTACCTTGCACTCTTTAAAAAGCGTACTAAACTGGACCTTTCCTGGTCTCTGGAGTGGTACTCTTAGCTACATGACCTTTAAACATGATTTCTGGTGCATAACTGTACCTTTAAAATGTACATCACGTGCCTATTTCTAGGTAGACGCACTACCAAAGGTGTACAAGGAAAAAGTACCTTGGGCGTAGCATCACACGTCCGAACTTGCTTTGACCGACATGTCGAAACACCTCCAGCTAGTGAACGCACCACAGCGTACGTTCAATGGCACAGCAGTACTACGATAATTACTAATGTTCCTTGTACACTCTGAAATAGGGTACTAGGGAAAAGGGTACCTTTCTTTTATCTTTAACATGCATCTTGTACCTACGTTTAAATCGATTTAACATGCGTAACTGCACCACGAATACCTTCTGGGTAAAAGATACGTCCGAAACGTAGAGGCGGTATACGCTTGAGAGCGAGGGACGAGGAACGGTACAGTTCAGTATGTTTATTCCCGGGACTGCACCATCACGCCATCACACCATCAGAAGGTTGACCAAAATATCGAAACACAGCCAGATGGTGACTACCTTCAACGGCTCAGCGTGTTTATGGAATAATTGTGTCACACTCTCACATAACTGGACCATAATTGCGATTTCATAAAAAGAGTTAAAAGATATTCTACATGCACGTTTCTATCGGTTAAAAAAAAAAAAAAAAACGCACTAAAAAGGTATAAAAGCTGTACAGAACCTTCAGTACCTTTATTTCTGAGTGCGCACCATCACACCATCAGACAGCATGTTTCCAAATGTTTCCAACCATGCTCATCCAAAGAGAAGAGGGGAAAACATCACAACATGGCAAGCTATGAAGCTGTGAAGGCATCACAGCGTGCGTTCAATGGCTCGTGTGTGCTTGAAGGATTGTGAGAAAGAAGTCAATAGTAAATAAGTGTAATTAAATAAATGAATAAATAAATAAATAAATAAATAAATACCCAGCTCGACATATAAAGTGATGAAGAGTTGAGAAATTCCGCGTAACGCAGCTGATAAGTAATGAAAGAGCAACCCCGGGTTAGCAGGTTGGGGGTGAGAGACTCACCGTGCCCGCTCCTGAGAGACGCCGACGTGCGGTAGATGGAGACGGGAGCCGAGTGGAGGACATGCGAGTCCTGCTCCGGATACGCGTGCGAGGTGGACGCTACAGGACGCCCTGCGGGTGCCACGGAGTCCCCGTTGTACCTGGCGGACGAGGAGGAGCTCCACACTGATCCAGCGATACATCCCAAGGTCAGAGACCACATCCATACCCGGGAGGTCGAGACGGAGACGGAGCTGGAGACGAAGCCGCCCGCGGGCCGCCGCTCCGCTCTGCAAGGACGCATGACGCACGTCCGAGTCGCAACGCAGACACTGGGGACGGACAGGGGGGCTCTCTCATGATGGAGAAAGCCCCATGGCTAGTACGCAGCACCACCAACACCACCACCACCACCGCCGCCGCCGGTGCTCTCCCAGCCTTCACTGTGCGCGCGTGTGCAATAACAACACGGCGGACGCACGAACGACCGTGCACGTGCGCCGTCAATTAAACGGCGTATAATTTCCGGTGGTCATGACCCATGACTCCAACTCACTCACGAGAAAACGAGGGGGAAAAAAATGTCACCTGCGTTCCAGAAGAGGAGAGGTAAAAAATAAATAAATAAATAAATAAATAAATAAATAACGTAAAAACTTTCACACGAAGCACGCGAACTCCGTTTCCAAAAAAAAAAAAGAAGCGCAGTCCCCGTCCTTAATAAAATACAAACAGAGAGAGAGAGAAAACAAGAACGAAAACAAAGAGATGCTGTTTAAATCTGGGTTCACTCCTCACACACACACACACACACTCACACTCTCTCTCTCTCTTTTTTTTCCTGTCTTCCTCTCTCTATCGGTCTCTTCCTCGGTGCGCGCCGCCGCTGCGCTGTGGCTTTCCGTCGGAGCCTGACGCACTTCTAGCAAGCAGCACCGCTCGGCAATGAGCGCGCGAGCATGCGTGTGTGTGCGCGCGCGGGTGACTCTGTGTGTGTGTGTGTGTGTGTGTGTGAGAGAGAGAGAGAGAGAGGGAGGGTGTGTGTGTGTGTGTGTGTGTGTTCAGAGCACAGGTGAAAGAAACAAAGCACATCAGCATGAGGAAAAAAGGGAAAAGGTGTGT